>NC_059116.1:21056480-21191480 GCF_020740685.1 Jaculus jaculus | reverse complement strand
GCCTCGAACTCACAGCAATCCTCCTACCTCTGCCTCCCAAGTGCTGGGATTAAAGGCGTGCACCACCATGCCCAGCTCTCTATTTTTTTTTTAATGGGACAGAATAACTAAGGAATATTAACAAGGGAGAGCTACCTGTCTCCTTTCACACCCTTCCAAGTTAACTGATTCTATGAGGCCCATGCACAGAGGCCTCTGCTTTTTATAACTCTGTGATTATGTAACAATACATTGATTACAAATGATCCTCCACATAGATAACCAAATAAATTTTGGCCAGAGAGAGTGCCGTTGATTTTCCTCGCCCTCTGTGGAAAAAGATAGTTTTGCATCCACTAAGCAAATTCACTTCAGCATCTCTAACTGCCTCTGTATGTCAACTTCATGGATTTTCCCTTGGATTCTATCTTTTAACATTTGATTCTATATTATTAATTAATGAGTGAAATGAATGCTTGGAACAAGCTCATTTAGTATTTTTATAAGATCCATGATTTTATCTTTTCAAAAATTATTCATTTGAGGGGGAGAGAAAAAGAGAGAGAGAGGGAGAAGGAGAGAGAGAGAATGGGCACACCAGAGCATCCAGCCACTGCAAAACTCCCCATGCATGTACTAACTTGTACATCTGGCCTACATGGGCCCTGGAGAATCGAACCTGCATTCTTTGGCTTTGAAGGCAAGTGCCCTAACTGCTAAGTGCTAAGTCAACTCTCTATCTCTAAGTATATATATATATATATATATATATATATATATATATATATATATATATAATTTATTTACTTGAGAGAAAGAGAGGCAGACAGAGAGAAAGAGAAAAAGAGAGAGAGAGATTGGTCTCCTGCCACTGCAAACGAACTCCCGATACCTGTACCACTTTTTGGCTTAACATGGTACTGACTTAACATGGGTACTGGGGAATCAAACCCCATTCATCAGGCTTTACAAGCAAACCCTTTTAACTGCTGAGCCATCTCTCCAGCCCTGTGATTTTAACTTTAAAAAAAAAAACCTTGTAATAACAGCTAACAAGAACTGCGCACTTGGGATGAAAGGCTTTCCAAGAGGTTTAGAAGCATGTAATTTACACAGCCACCTCCAGGCAGGCCTCACTTTCACTGGCACTTTATGAATATGGATACAGAAATTTGGAACGGTCTTATAACTTGCTCAAGATTTCACTGCAAGGTTTGACCGTCAGTTGGGGTAAGATCCCTTCTTCCTGAGGCTATGACCACTTATTTTCCCTTCAGGTTGATGATGTCTGGTATTAATACTGTCTGAGGCAACCAAGTCACTCTCAAATAGGCACGGGGGACAGCCTGCAGTTCACAGGCCGTGAAGCTGCAACCGACATTTCACTGATAGGAAATTCTAGGTGGAGCCAGTGTGATCCCATGCAGAGCAAGCTGAGGGAAGAAGATGGTGTCATCGAAATAAATCAATAAGGGCTGGAGAGATGGCTTAGCGGTTAAGCGCTTGCCTGTGAAGCCTAAGGACCCCGGTTCGAGGCTCGGTTCCCCAGGTCCCACGTTAGCCAGATGCACAAGGTGGGCGCACGCGTCTGGAGTTCGTTTGCAGAGGCTGGAAGCCCTGGCGCGCCCATTCTCTCTCTCTCTCCCTCTATCTGTCTTTCTCTCTGTGTCTGTCGCTCTCAAATAAATAAATAAATAATTAAAAAAAAAAAGAAATCAATAAATAAAACACCAGCCTCCGAGTTGGAAGTCCTGCATGGCTGGACACACTCAGCGCCTGCCAGTAACGGGTTCCTAGGCAAGTCATCTGTGGACCTTGTTGGTTCTCCTCAGCAAAGTGACAAAGATGCCGAGAACTTCAGAGCAAGCAGGACAGAGTTAACTGTGCTGGCACTGCCAACAGATGGACATTGTATGTGGATTACTGCGGTGGTGGTTTGATTCAGGTGTCCCCCATAAACTTGGGTCTTCTGAATGCTAGGTTCCCAGCTGATGGAGATTTGGGAATTAAAGCCTCCTGGAGGCAGTGTAGTGTTGGGGGCGGGCTTATGGGTGTTATAGCCAGTTTCCCCATGCCAGTGTTTGGCACACTCTCCTGTTGCTATGGTCCACCTTATGTTGGCCATGGGGTGTTGTCCACCCTCTGCTCATGCCATCATTTTCCCTGCCATCGTGGAGCTTCTCCTTGAGTCTATAGGCCAAAATAAACCTTTTTTTTTTTTTTTCTCACAAGCTGCTGTTGGTTGGGTGACTTCTACCAGCAATGTGAACCTGACTGCAACAGCTGCCCATCTTGTTATTAAACCTGGGCCTTGAAGAGAGAAAATACTCAGTGGTGGCAAGATTAGTAATGACGTATGCTCTGGAGGTCAAGTCCAAGAAGGTGGACATGTTCCTCATCTTGCTTCTGACATCCAGAGCCATCCCAGGCAAGCTCTCAGATCTAGCCCTACAGGTTACTCCGGAGTCGTGGATTCGTGAGTGTGCGCTGAACCAAACGGAATACACATCCACTAGTGTGGCAGGATGAAGAGCCCAGCCCCCCCCCCCCCATGGCACGCAACATCCATTGAGATGTGTTCCCACATCGCAGCCCACTCTGCAGCATTTATTTCCCTTTCAAAGTTACCTTCGATGCTCTCCTGTTATGTTTGGCTTGGTTTCAAGTGTCCCATGCTAGGTAAGGGCTCCTCTTCTGAGCCGTACCCCAAGACCCACCTTTGCTGTTTGTTATTGGCTTTAATTTTATTTATTTATTTGAGAGTAAGAGAGAGAGAAAGAGGCAGAGACAAAGAGAGAGAGAGAGAGAGAGAGAGAGAGAGAGAGAATGGGCGCGCCAGGGCCTGCAGCCACTGCAAACGAACTCCAGATGCATGTGCCCCCTTGTGCATCTGGCTAACGTGGGTCCTGGAGAATTGAGCCTCGAACCGGGGTCCTTAGGCTTCTCAGGCAAGAGCTTAACCACTAAGCCAGCTCTGCAGCCCATGTTATTGGCTTTAAAGCCAATGCAATTCCGCACACAATGCTATATGCCTCCACGGAGGTCCTGTTTAAGAGCTTCTGTCACCCAGTCTTGATTGAACATTTCCCGTGGACCATGCATGCCTTGTTCTAGGCATTAAGGATTTACAAAGCAGTGATTTAAAAGGAGATTAGGCTGGAGCGATGACTCAGCTGTTAAAGAGCCTTGTTTGCAAACTCTGCTGGTTAGGGTTCAGTTCCCCAGTACCCACATAAAACCAGATGCACAAAATGGTGCATATATCTGGAGTTTGTCTGCAGTTGGAAGAGATCCTTGTACAGTCATACTTCCTCTCCTCATCCTCTCTCCAAATAAAAGTATTTTATTTATTTATTTGTTGATTTATTGATTTACTTATTTATTTTTCACAAAAGAGAGGAAATCCCTGTTCTGATGAAATGGGATTGGGGTAGGATGGGGAGAAAAGTGGAAGTAAAAGAAATTTAAAATGTTACACTCTGAAACTATGGTAAATAAAGTCATCGATTAGAATTATATCCTGTTGATATATATAGTCATATCTGTGGGGGTTCATGACAAAAGAATTAAGCAAGGCATTGCCCTTTGAATGAGGCAGCATTGCATTTACTTTGGTGGCTAAGAACTGTCTTCAGACAATTACAAATTGTAAGCCAGGGCTGGAGAGATGGTTCAGTGGTTAAAGGCACTTGCTTGTAAAGCCTGATGGCCCAGGTTCAATTCCCCAGTAGCCATTTAAAGCCAGATGCACAAAGAGGTGCATGTGTCTGAAGTTTTATTTGCAGTGGCAGGAGTCCCTGATGTGTCCATTCATTCTCTCTTTCTATCTTTATGAGTCTTTCTTTCCCTCTCCCCCACCCCCTCTGCTTGCAAATAAATGATTTTTTTCCGGCTAAATGATTTTTTTAAACAATATGTCAATATTGCTGGGCGTGGTGATGCATGCCTTTAATCCCAGCACTCGGGAGGCAGAGGTAGGAGGATCGCCGTGAGTTCGAGGCCACCCTGAGACTACATAGTTAATTCCAGGTCAGCCTGGACTGGAGTGAGGCCCTACCTTGAAAAAAAAAATTATGTCAATATTATTTTGGAAGATAACAATTGAGATATTAAACATTATATAAATATAGTAGATATCTTTTCAGTAAAATGTCATTAATTTAATCTTCTCTCTGCTTAGATTAAATTACATCAGGCCAGAACAAATTCTCCTTACAGTAAATTTTCTAAGGAATGACTGTGACATTTACTAGAGAATATAAACACAGTAAAGGGACTTTTCAAGAGAGATATATCTTAGCCAGATGGAAGGCTTTTACTTTAAAAATGTAAAAGGTCATAAGACTCAGTCTTTTTCGGGTAATCATAATTTTTTAACAGGCCAAAGTGCATATTCCTAACACAGAAGTGTGGTTTTTTTTCAATTGGTTAAAATACAGTGGGGAATGAATTTCCTCAACAGCAGGGAGGAAACTCCCCAAGAGAGGCAGGTCACAAAACCAGAGGGTATAAATTTGTTCCAAACAAGACACTGTCGGTTAACACACACACTCACTCTCTCGCTCTCTCTCTCTCCCTGTGTGTGTTTAATGAAGGAATTTTGTCTCCCCAGTGGCAATGATACATATTTCCAAGCATTTAAACAATGGTTAGAACAATCTGTATAACAATGGACGAGCTCTATACTTGGCTCATTTGATGGCAAACAGCATGAGTTATTTTCCCACGCAACCCCTCACCAACACAAGGCAGCAGAGTTAAAGAACAGAGATGCATGAACAGCGATGTTTCTCATCACAGGCCTATGCGAACCGATGAAATACCGATGAAGAACCAACGAGAGGTCCTACGGGTCACCTGCGCCATCTAAACCACAGCCTCTTTGCTCTCTAATTCTTTGGCCCTTCTGTGAATTTTGGCATTAGAGTTTTATGTTTATTCATTGATTTCTCTCTCTCCAAGCAGAATGTAAGCTACCTGGTGAGAAGGGGCCCTCTGGAGCTCTTCTGCATCCCCACTTTTAAGTTGCTCAGTAAGTATTTGTTGAAAGAATGACCAAAGGGGCTGGAGAGATGACTCAGTGGATCCAGCGCTTGCTGTGCAAGTGTTGAGTTTGAGCCGGGCGTGGTGACGCACGACACCTTTCATCCCAGCACTCGGGAGGCAGAGGTAGGAGGATCGCCATGAGTTCGAGGCCACCCTGAGACTCCATAGTGAATTCCAGGTCAGCATGGGCTACACTGAGACCCTACCTCGAAAAACCAAAAAATTAAAAATTAAAAAAGACTCTGAGTTTGTATCTCCAGCACCCACATAAAGCCAGACTCTGAAGTGCCAGACTTCTTTGCTACTTTCTCAGTAGTACATCCGCAAAACTAATCTTGGGCTGGAGAGATGGCTCAGGCATTAAGGCGTTTGCCTGCGAAGCCTCAGGACTCAGGTTCGATTCCCCAGGACCCACGGAAGCCAGATGCACAAGGTGGCACATGTGTCTGCAGCTCGTTTACAGCAGCTAGAGGCCCTGGTGCATCCATTCTCTCTCTCCCAAATAAATAAATAAAAGCTAATTTTGCTTTTCATTTACATGGTAACATTGAAACTTCCAGCACATGGAGAAACCTCTAAGGTTTCATTTCATGGGTTATTTTTTTTGGGGGGGGGAGGTGTGGGGTTGGGGGAAACACTCACACACCATGGCACACCTGTGGGAGCTAGAAGACAGCTTCCTTTCCTTCCACCTTATCTGAGACCAGGTCACTGGTGTTCACCAGACACTCAAGCTTTCAGATTGTGCTTCCTGCGTCCATGAGTGTGTTGGGACTGAGCATGCAGCTTCGCACAGCCCGTAAGCAGGCTTGCACAGCAAGCCCTTCTGGACTCCCGAGCCATCTCCACAGCCCAAGGTTCTGTTTCTATAGACAATGCTACTAAGAATATGCGTAAACACAGTTTAAGCTGAATTCATCAATCCAGCCTAGCACAGACAGTATTTAAGTGAAAAGCCAGTATGGAATTAATTTCAACCTACTTTCATATCATTGTCAAAATCATTACTCAGATATCAATCCAACTAAAACTCTGCTATTCTCATAGAAAGGGAACCTATAAAACCACTGTCATATGAAAGACTATTTTAGGATCCAAAATTAATAAAATGAGTAAGAAAATGAGTTTTCTTGACAAGCATTTTATTTTTTTGCTAACCCAAGGAGTCAAAGTTTTAAAATACAAAATGACCCTTACTGTTGTCCTTACAAGCTAAATGTAAGGAGAAACCGGCCGTCATCAACCTCACATAATAAAATGATTTTGCTTTGAATTTAAGTGGGTGGTAACATAATGACTACATCCATATCCGGTGGCCTCTGACAGCTGGTTCACACATTTTATAGTGTCTGGGCCACTGATGTGGGATGTGGAACAGGCTCTCCATGGTTCATCTCTGACTCCTGGTGTACTGAATGATTCTTCAGAACAATGCTCGTGTTTATTTCCTAATCTTTTCCGAGATGGACTGAGGCACACTTCACTCTACGCAGTCATAGCAGAGTGAGTGAGCGGATGACCTACGTGATGGGGAGACAGAGAGCAAGAGGAAGGACAGCTGAGGTTTCCAGCACAGGTGACATGGAGAAGCTCTCTTCTAGACTGCTGTCCCTCTAGTTCCACGTACACTATTAGGTCTAGAACTGGGTCCACTGAATACTATTCATTCATTAAAGTGCTTGCCTGAGAAGCCTACGGACCCACGTTCAATTTTCCAGGTCCCACAAAAGCCAGATGCACAAGGGGGCGCATGTGTCTGGAGTGCGTTTGCAGTGGCTGGCGGCCCTGGCATGCCCATTCATTCTCTCTCTCTCTCTCTAAAATAAATAAAAAATAAATAAAATTTTTCATCAAGCTCTAGATTCCTTGTTAAGGGTCAGTATCTACATTAAGGAAGGAGTTCTGAGATCTATACTTGAAAAGTTAAAAAAAAAATGATCTCGAAGTACAATAATGAGGCTGGCGAGATGGCTTAGTGGTTAAGCGCTTGCCTGTGAAGCGTAAGGACCCTGGTTCGAGGTTCAATTTGCCAGGACCCACGTTAGCCAGACGCACAAGGGGGTGCACACGTCTGGAGTTCATTTTCAGTGGCTGGAGGCCCTGGCGCACCATTCTCTCTCTCCCTGTCTGCCTCTTTCTTTCTCTGTCTCTTGCTCTAAAATAAATAAATAAAAATAAACAAATTAAAAAAAAAAACAAAGAAGTACAATAATGGCAGGAATGTGTGACATGCAGCAAAAGAGAGACCAGATGCTTTCCTGCAAAGGCGAATGACCCAAGTTTGGTTCCCCAGGAACCTCATAAAACCACACGCACCTAGTGGCACATGCGTCTGGAGTTCATTCGCAGTAGCTGGAGATCCTAGTGCACCCATTCTCTGCCTTTCTTCGCTCTCTGCTTGCAAATAAGTAAATAAATAAATAATCTCTTTAAAAAAAAAAAAAAAAAAAGAACCTGGAGTAGACTGGACATGCATGACTAGGGAAAGAGGCTGGGGCAGGAATCCAGGCTCATCTCAGCCACTCACCTGGCTACCAGACCTCATTTGGTGTGGCTGGGTCTCAATTTCCTTATAGAAAGATTAAAGGGGAAGCTTGCTTTGGCAGCACATATGCTAAAATTGGAATGAAGCCGGGCGTGGTCACGCACGCCTTTAATCCCAGCACTCGGGAGGCAGAGGTAGGAGGATTGCCATGAGTTTGAGGCCACCCTGAGACTCCATAGTGAATTCCAGGTCAGCCTGGGCTAGAGTGAGACCCTACCTTGAAAAACCAAAATAAAATAAAATAAAATTAGAATGATACAGAGATTAGCATGGCCCCTGCACAAGGATGACACCCAAATTCGTGAAGTGTTCCATATTTTTTGACATCAAAATAAAAGAGAGACTGATTGAGATGGGGAGAGGATAAGATGGAGAATGGAGTTTCCAAGGGGAAAGTGGGGGAGAGAGGGTATTTCATGGGATTTTTTTTATAATCATGGAAGTTGTTAATAAAAATTTGAAAAGAAAAAAAAAAGAAATAACAAAAAAATTAAAGGGTATGATTATAATCGGTTCTGCTGCGACTCTTACTTTGAAAATAAAACTTGTTCCAATTCAACTGATATACTAAAGAATAGTTTCAAAGTATACATGAATTTTGACTTTTTGATCACATTTATTTCTGTGAGAAACATTAAGTGATGCAGAAAACAGTACTAGTTAAACTGAGCCATGCTTCGAAAGCATAAAACACACACACATACCTTAAACAAATTCAAGATGCCTGGGTCATATGGTATCAGGAGCTATACCCACCCACATCTGTGATTTAAACGTTCCATCTGATTCCAGATAAGCCTTCTAATACCTGCTCATAAACTCTCAAAAGTTGCCCTTCCTTATGCCCAGCTCTTAAAACAATCTTTTAAAGTAAAGTGTTATATTTATTATCATCAGATACATATATAAATATGCATTTCTTCACTCTTGAATAGGTATAAAATTAAAATATTTTAAAATATTTTTATTTATTTGCAAACAGAAAGATAGAGAGATGAAAGAGAGAGAATGGGCATACCAGGGCCTCTAGCCGCTGCACATGAACTTCAGGTGCGTGTGACTCTTTGTGCACCTGACTTTCCGTGGGTACTGAGGACTCCAACCCAGGTCGTCAGGCTTTGCAGGCAAGTGCCTTAACCACTAGGCAATCTCTCCAGCCCCCAATGAACTGCTAACATTTTTAGCTAGGTTATTTCTCTTTTAATCCTATCAGTTATGAAGTTTTGGGGTGGTGTTCCCCCTTCGTCCACTTTTTCCCATAAGCCTTTGGTTTTCCCGGCATGGGTCTAACACAGTGGTGACTTTCAGGATAGCAACAGGTCTGAATCCAACGGAACAGGCTGCTCTGGGATCATTTCAAATTTAAACTCACTATCTCACGCCCTCATGTTGTTCCTAGAGTGAGTGAGTGTTTCCCTCTGGTAGTCTTTCACATGAAATTTTGCTTTTGTTTTGTTTTCTGAGGTAGGGTCTCATGCTAGCTCAGGCTGACCTGGAATTCACTATGTAGTCTTAGGGTGGCCTCGAACTCTCGGCAATCATCCCACCTCTTCCTCCCGAGTTCTGGGATTAAAGGCGTGTGCTACCACACCTGGCTTTCTTCACATGAAATTTAACACACTTATTCACAGCATTAAGAGGCTGAACATAAGTAATATTCATTTTAGCTTGGGTTCAGGATCTTAGGGGAAAAAAATGACTCAAGATGCATTATTAAATTGACCATGCATTCACGATCATTGAGAGCTGGCATTCTAAGTACAATGAAGAAGTGGAAGAGGAGAGGAGGGACAGCTACTCTGCAAAGTCTACAAAAAAGGTCAAATTCAGGCCCCAAGACTGAGTCATTAAGAAAATATATGAGGTCATATTTACTGATGCTAAAAATATATCACTACTAAAATACTGCCCATAAGTTACTAAGCATTTTCATTGGCAGGGGAAAATAAAAAGGAATTACTAGCAGGTATCCCTTCTACTGTTGACAAAATACAGCGAGAGAATATGCCAGTGGTCACAAAGTGGTTCCGAGCATCATCAGCAAATACAAACAACAGGCTGGAGAGATGACTTAATGGTTAAGGTGCTTGCCGTGAAGCCTAAGGACCCATGCTCAACTCTCCAAGTCCCACATAAGCCAGACACACAAGGTGACTCAAGCATGCAAGGACGCCCATGCGCACAAGGTGGCACACATGTGTCTGGAGTTTGATTACAGTGGCTGGAGGTCCTGGCACACCAATTTCTCTCTCTCACATGCTCACATTTAAAAAAGTTGGGGGGGGGTGCTGGAGAGATGGCTTAGCAGTTAAGCACTTGCCTCTGAAGCCTAAGGACTCCAGTTAGAGACTCGATTCCCCAGGACCCACGTAAGATGCACAAGGCGGCGCATGCATCTGGAGTTTGTTTGCAGTGGCTGGAGGCCCTGGTGCACCCATATTCTCTCTCTCTCTCTCTCTCTCTCTCTCTCTCTCTCTCTCTGCCTGTTGCTCTCAAATAGATAAATAAAATTTTTTTTAAAAGGTATAAGTCACATGGAAACCTACTCTTTTGGACAAAGGAACAACCAGAAGCCATAGATTGTTACTAGAAAATTTTCAGTGCCAGGGATGGGATACCTTCCAGTGAGTTGTTGGTCAGGGAGGTCACTGATACCCCCCAAAACGGGTCATTGCCAAGGCTCTTGGTTTCCTACCAGGAATAGATGGTAAGACCCTACTGCTGAAGACTGCACATGCTTGGGCCACAAGGTTATTAAGAAATCCTGCTGGAACTGAGCTGGAAACCTCCTCCATGGAGACCAGCTGACAGAAAGCTGAAAAAAGCCACGCTGCATGCAGTTCAACGGGAGAGAGAGAAATCACCAGTGAAGAGACTCAACAGTGGACACTGCAAGCCTTAATTTTGGCCAGCCAGGCCAAATGAGCCAACAGGTGCAATAGTGGCACGTCTGTTATGGGAGAAACAAACTGTCCTCTAATTTGGCTGGAGGCCTGCTCCGTGGGAGGGAATACATCCCTGATACTGAAAACCTACAGCAGGGGAAATGAGCCCTAGAGGTGTAACATCTACTGGTATCTGACTAAATGTATGTACTATGCTCACCAAACTGCCTGGTAAGCCCTTCTCTTAACATTCATATTCATATATTAATGCTACTCTCACTTAAAAAAAAACTATTTATTTGAGAGAGTGAGGGGCAGACAGAGAGAGAGAATGGGTGCACCAGGGCCTTCAGCCACTACAAATGAATTTCAGACACATGCACCACCTTGTGCATCTGACTTATGTGGGTCCTGGGGAATTGAACCGAGGTCCTTTGGCTTTGCAGGCAAATGCCTTAACCACTAAGCCATCTCTCCAGCCCTACTCTCACTTTTGGTTAAAGAAGCTTCTCTTTTCAGACGGCAGTGACCTAGGGATGACTCAGAAGGCATCATGGTGCTGAGAAGTGACAGATGAGTGCTCACCACTGAAACATCTCTACCACACCTTCCAAGGCTCAGGGTCCACTGCAGAAGAGGTGGCAGAAAGAATGTAAGAGCGTGTTGGATTGTCTACGGAGAGGAAGCATGAAGAAGAAAGGAACAAGGTCTCTACAGGTCAGTAGCAGCTGTAGATTGTATAAATAGATGTTTTTACATAGTCCACTTATCAAACTTACTTGACTGTCCCTGCAGCTCCCTTTTGAGCTTATGGGGACTGTTATGAATCAACATAAATGAAGTACATTTTGAGTCTAACGATAGAAGGTTGGGTGAATGCATATCTGAAATTTTGTTATTTATATGGCATTGTTAACTTGAATCTTGAGACAAGTTGTTAATGCTGATTCCGTCTCTCAGTGTCCCATCCAGACCAATGTAGATTTACCTGGATACTTGTTGGAAACTTGGAGGTGGGCCAGCAATCTTTATTTGAATAAGCTTCCCCCAAGAAATTCTAACATTTGCCTAAGTTTGAGAGCCACTGCTCATGAAGGATACTCTCCATTTGTAACATTTAACTGCCCCGAGGTGACTCCATGTGACTTCTTCACAAACATTCTGAAGTTGAGGCATTATTAAGCCAGTTTGAACAATACTTTCTTTGGCTTAAAATTTAAAGTATGCCTTTTGAAAAAAAATTATGAGTATGATATTAAAATAGTCTGATTACAGATTATTTTCTTGTTCTCAGAACAGATATGTTAAGTACTGAAATAGATGCCTTCCATTTGCCTATAGTAACTTCTTGAATCAAATCCAAACAGCCATTAAGTTTTTGTACTTTCCAGGGTAGTTTCACTGAAATATTTTTTGTAGCATATAAATATTTTTTGTATAACCTAATGCTAGTATCTGAATTGCTGTAGTAAAATATAAAATACATGAAAAAAAAGCATGTGGCGATTTGATTCAGATGTCCCCCATAAACTTGGGTGTTCTGAATACTAAGTTCCCAGCTGATGGAGATTTGGGAATTAATGCCTCCTGGAGGCAGTGTAGTGTTGGAGGCAGGCTTATGGGTGTTATAGCCAGTTTCCCCTTGCCAGTGTTTGGCACACTCTCCTGTTGCTATTGTCCACCTGATGTTGACCAGAGGGTGGTGTCCACCCTCTGCGCATGCCATAGTTTTCTCCTGCCATCATGGAGCTTCCCTCCCAGTCTGTGAGCCAACATAAACCTCTTGTTCCTACAAGCTGCTCTTGGTTGGGTGATTTCTGCCAGCAATGCAAACCTGACTGCAACAGAATATCCTTAAGGATCTTAAGGACTCCTTACAAAGTGCTCCTCCAGACACAAAATGACCTGCATATCTATAACCTCACAGAGCCTGAAACTACCTACACAAGAGCATCATAATAGGAGGAAAAGATGATGACATCAAAATAAGAGAGAGACTGATTGAGAGGAGGAAGGGGTATGATGGAGAGTGGAGTTACAAAGAGGAAAATGGGGAGGGTGGGAGGTAATTACCATGGGTTACTGTCCATAACTATGGAAGTTGTCAGTAAAAAATAAATTTTAAAAAAAAGCTAGTCTGTTGGATTTGCCTCAAAAAAAAAAAAGGAAAATACAAAAAAAAAAGATAGACCTATACTGCAGTCATTTCAATAATGGCAAATCATTCTCCTCCCCCTCCCCAAAAAAATAAAACAGGATAGACTCATACTGCAGTAATTTTCAACAATGGCTAATCATCCTCCCAAAATAAAAATGTAGCTCATAGTGTTTTCAGGACAGCTTTTTGTAACTGGGGCTAATGTGTGGCTTCCATAGCCAACTATGAACCAGCTTACAATCTCTGTTTCCAGAAGCTCTACACTGTATGAACAGCTATATGCGGCCGGTCTGATGTGATGTCATGATGGTGAAACCCAAATTCCTACTAGATAGCTCCCCTCCTATCACTCCCCTGATCTCGGGACTCTTGACCTTCCAAAGCACATCTAAAGCTAACGACACGGTAGCTACCTTTTTCTTACAGGTTTCTTCAAATAGCTTTTATTTTTTTAAATACATTTTATGTATTTATTTGAGAAAAAGAAAGAGGAAAGGAGGGGCGAGAGGGGGAGGGAAAGAGAGAGGGGGAAGAGAGATGGGGGAGTGGGGCAGAAAGGGGGAGAAAGGGGGAGACAGGGGTGGGGGAGTGAGATACGGAGAGAATGGGCACACCACGGCCTTCAGCCACTGTAAACAAACTCCAGGCGCATGCACCACCATGTGCATCTGGCTTATGTGGGTCCTGGGGAATCGAACCTGGGTCCTCAGGCTTCACAGGCAAGTGCCTTAACCAGTAAGCCATATCTCCAAGCCCCTAGGCACAGAGAGAGAATGGACGCACTGGGGCCTCTTGCTCATGCATACTCCATATGCATGAGCCACTTTGTGCATCTGACTTTATGTGGGTGCTGGGGAATCGAACCCAGGCCATCAGGCATTGCAAGGAAGCACCTTAACCACCAAGTCATCTCTCCAGCCCCCTCCCCCCACAGCTTTTCTTTTCTGAAGATTTTTATTTGTTTATTTATCTGTGAGGCGAGAGAGAGGAGGAGGAGGAAAGAATGGGCGCACCAGGGCCTCTTGCCTCTGCAAACAAACTCCAGATGCATGCACCACTTTGTGCATCTGGCTGTATGTGGCTACTAGGAAATCAAACCCCGGCACAGCAGGTTATGTAAGCAAGTGCCTTTAACCCTCTGAGCCATCTCTCCAGCTCTCACATGGCCTGAAACACAAACATTCTCCCCACTACAATGCACTGACTTAATATAAATGATGTTTGCTCTTGTGTTATTTCAAACCCAATTAAGCCAAACTACTTGCCATTCTTAATTACTTGCCCACCTGGCCCCACCTCCAGGCTGTTTCTCATCTTTTGTTCCTCTTGGATTTCAAACCCTCATTCTTGCTAGTTGTCTCAAAAAGTTCAATTATGGGGCTGGAGAGATGGCTTAGAAGTTAAGCGCTTGCCTGTGAAGCCTAAGGACCCTGGTTCGAGGCTCAATTCCCCAGGACCCACGTTAGCCAGATGTACAAGGAGGCACATGCGTCTGGAGTTAGTTTGCAGTAGCTGGAGGCCCTAGCATACCCATTCTCTCTCTCTCTCTCTCTCTCTCTGTCTCTGCCTCTTTCTCTGTCTGTTGCTCTCAAATAAATAAATAAACAAAAAATATTTTTAAAAAAACTTCAATTATGGGCTGAAGAGATGACTTTGTGGTTAAGGCACTTGCTGGCGCAAGCCAAGGGACCCAGATTCAATTCCCTGGTGCCCGTGTAGAGCTGGATACATAAGGAGACACATGCATCTGGAATTCATTTGCTGTGGCTAGAGGCTCTGGAATACCCATTCTCTCTCTCTCTCTTTCTGTGCCCCATTCTCTCAAATAAATAAACAATTTTTTTAAACTCCAATTCTAATTGGAGCACTGAGATGTTAATTTTGCACTTATTCTTGTGAGGTCATCCTCTAGGCTTACATTTTCCTCTCCAGATTCAGAGTTACTTAACGGTGCGAGCATCAAGCTCACTCTTACGTACAGAGGACATTCCATCAATGATCATTGAATCGCAGTGCAGATGAACTCAGGGAAAAATATGAGGGACTAAATTCCTTAGAGTATATGTAAGGCGTACACACACACACACGAAGTGTCCTTGTGGGCTTTCCCCATAAGGAGTATCAAGAGACAAACAGAATATTTAGAGTTTCATCTACCATTTAAAAATTCAGTATTTCCATGGAAAATGTTAATAAAAATTAAAAAAATAAAAAAATAAAATCAAGGGAAAAAAAATTCAGTATTTCCAAAACCTCAATCTTAGTATTATACTGAACAGCTTTCTTCATAGAAATTGAAGAAATCTGCTTCTTTCCAAGACACACAGTTTTGAGAGATAATGACTACTATTTTGATGCGCCAGCCCGAAGCATTTCCTGGAATCAGTACTCTCCTTTCTGAAAACACAACAGAAATTTGGACTGACCTCCAGAATTACCATCTGGTATGTACATGTCTGAAGAGTGTCTGAATGTGTTTCTGACAGTCAGATACTCTTTTTTTTTAAATTTATTTATTTATTTGAGAATGAGTGAGAGAGAGAGAGAGAGAGAGAGAGAGAGAGAAAGAGGCCGATAGAGAGAGTGAATGGGTGTGCCAGGTCCTCCAGCCACTGCAAACAAACTCCATACTCATGCACCACCTGTGCATCGGGCTTACGTGGGTATTGGGGAATCAAACCTGGGTCCTTAGGATTTACATGCAAGTGCCTTAACTGCTAAGCCATCTCTTTAACCCCCAGATATTCTCAATAACTGCTCACACCTCTTCCCTTTCCTTTACCATGCATCTGTGTGGTCTCTGGGGAGATCAGATCCATGACTCATGTGCCAAGCATGTTAGTTATACTTTTGCTACAAAACAAGTAACCTCTAGTTGGCCACCAAATCTGTCTATAACACTGCTTCCTGGTCAAGTTACTTGGCTCCATTAAGGAGCCCTATGTAAGTATTCCGAACAGAAACAGCCACGTGATCAGCATCCTGGGGGGAAAGATGAGGAAGGTTTCAGCATGGCAGAAGGGGAAGATTATGAAATTTGGGGGAAGCTGCAAAGAGGGTATTTTTGGCAAGTACATTCAGGCTGAGGATGCAAAGCTAAGATTGGTGGGCTAGGTCCAGAACCCTGAACTGAACACAGACAGAGACAACTGCAAGGTCTTGTGTCCAAGGCATAGCATCACATGTTGCAGTCAGGTTTGCAATGCTGGCAGAAATCACCCAATCAGGAGAAGCTTGTGGCGGGGGGTGGGGGGAGGGAGGTTTAACTTTAGCTTACAGACTTCAGGGGATGCTCCATGATGGCAGGGGAAAATAATGGCATGAGCAGAGGGTGGACATCACCCCCTGGACAACATAAGGTAAACAATATCAACAGGAGAGTGTGCCAAACACTGGCATGGGGAAACTGGCTATAACCCCCATCAGCCAGGTCCCAACAATACACTGCCTCCTGGAGACATTAATTCCCAAATCTCTGTCAGCTGGGAACCTAGCATTCAAAACACCCAAGTTTATGGGGGACACCTGAATCAAACCACTACATTCTGCCCCTGGCCCCCATAAACTGATATCTATACAGGATATAAAATACAATGCATTCAGCCAACTTTGAAAGTCCCCATGTTATTTTCAATCCTAATGATATTCAAACATCCCCATACTCCAAGGTCTTTTAACTGAGCCATAATACCAAAAAAATCCCTCAAGACACCCATAATAATACAGAACAAACACAATGCAAAAGATGGCATTGGGCATAGCAAAGGAATATTTAACCAATACAAGATTTAAAACAACCAGGGAAAACATCAAACTCTATAGCTCCAAGTCCAACAACTATAGCCACCAGTAACAAGTTTCCAAGTCTGATAATTCTAACTAGCAACAAGTCTCCAGAGTTCCAATTCCACCCCTCCAGCTACGCTCCTCACAGCCCTGGAAAACTTTATCTTGGGCCGGCAGCTTTCCTCAGCAGCTGTCTCATGGTCCTGGCATCTCCACTGCAACCCATGGTTCATTCTCACAGCTCCATCGGGTCTCCATGCAGGCATCCAGCAAACCTTCTTCACACTGCCCATGGCCATTTCCAAAACAAAGACCGTGATGCAAACTCAATAACCTTCTCTTTCCTGCATTTCTTATAATTCCACAATACCAAGTAGGGTGCCAATTTGTTAATCCAGGGAGGAACAAAGCAGACTTTGAACAACAGGGCACTCCTTGAGCACTCAGGCCCCTTCAAAATAGTCTACATTCTTCCTGTTGTCCCAATGCAGGTCAGCTGGCTCAATCTCAAAGGTTGTAATCTCTCAATTGCAGCTGAATGGGCAGCAGTTTCAGCCCAAAGATTTCATTTCTGTGCCATATCCCTCTGCTCACATCAGTCTATTTCTATGCAATACAACCCTGAACAAATTCTCAGAACATGAGCATAATAGCAAGCCTGTCACAGAAACTTCTAGCCCAGTCCAAACAAAGCTCTTTCTCACCCTCATAAGCCAAACCTCACAGTCCATAGTTCTTACTACATTCAGGTCTTTCAGCTCTGACCAGGATAGACCATCAAGCTGTACTTATAGCACAGCAAGCCATCTCTTAGGTCAAGGTTTCAAATCCTGCCACATTCCTCTTGAAAATCAGCTCCAAAAGGCCAAAGCCACATAGCCAGGTGTCTAACAGCAAATGTCCCCACTCTCGGTACCAACATTACTGTTGCAGTCAGATTCGCATTGCTGGCAGAAATCACCCGACCAAGAGCAACTTGTGGGGGAAAAAAAAGGGTTAACTTTGGCTTACAGACTCGAGAGGATGCTCCATGATGGCAGGGGAAAACGATGGCATGAGCAGAGGGTGGACATCATCTCCTGGCCAACATAAGGTGGACAATAGCAACAAGAGAGTGTGCCAAACACTGGTATGGGGAAAACTGGCCATAATATCCATAAGCCCGCTCCCAAAAATACACTGCCTCCAGGAGGCATTAATTCCCAAATCTCCATCAGCTGGGAACCTAGCATTCAGAACACCTAATATGGCGGACATCTGAATCAAATCACCACATAGCATATGTAAGAACTGGGTTGAGACAGGAGGAAATTCCAAATTACAAGGGAATAGACCAACCTTCAACAATGACAAAATCGTCTTGAAGTTGCATTTTTCACATTTGCCAACTGTGAAATGGTCTAAATTTAAATTTTCCCAAGATAAACCCAGTAGTTGTGGTTTTTATGGTGAATATCATATGGTCAATATCAGAAGTGGCCAGTAAGTTATTTTATCTAATTTGACTGTGACTGTATATTATGTGTGGTGGAAGGCTTACAACAGTATCCAATCCTAATCAATAAAAACACATAAGAACCTTTATCTGGGCATGGTGGCACATGCCTTGATTCCCAGTACTCGGGAGGCAGAGGCAGGAGGATCACCATGAGTTTGAGGCCACCCTGAGACTACATAGTGAATTCTAGGTCAGTATGGGCTTCAGCAAGACCCATCTTGAAAAAATAAGACCTTTAAAATTATCTGCTCAAAAGGCACCATAGCGGCTGGAGAAATGGCTTAGCAGTTAAGGCACTTGCCTGCAAAGCCTAAAGACCTGGGTTTGATTCCTCAATACCCATATAAAGCCAGATGCACAAAGTGACACTTGTGTCTTGTGGCACTTGTTTGCAGTGGCTAGGAGCCCCAGCATGCCCTTTCACATTCTCTCCCTCTCTCTTTCTCTGCCTCATTCTCTCATAAACAAATAAAGTACCTTAAAGGACCTATAGCTTTGCTTATCTTATAGGTAATAAATGGGGGAAAGGGTGATTTTCTGAAGGTTAAATATAAAAATATAGACTTGGTCTAAAGATCTCCTCTGTTCCATTGGGATTCTCAGGCCATGCATCCAGTCTACCTGGGAGTCACTTGAACTGAAAGTCACCCTTGGAGGAATCCCAAGTATGCAGGCTATCTTCCTGGAAGCATCCATTGCTCTCAGATCACATAGCCAGGTGGAGGGGGTCTGGAGGGCCAGGCCCATGTTTTCTCTTTCTTTGCTTGCCTCACGTGGCTGAGTCCCAATATTGAAATGCGTAACACATAATAACTATCTGTAACTTAGTTGATTTTTCTATAACAAGATCAATAGGGACTGGAGAGATTGCTTAGTGGTTAAGGCACTTGCTTGCAAAGCCTAGGGACCTAGGTTCAATCCCTCAGTACCCACATAAGCCAGATGCATAAGGTGGTGTATGTGTCTAGAGTGGATTTGCAGAGGCTAGAGGACCTGGGATGCCCATTTCCTCTCTCCTTCTTCCTCTCAAATAAGTAAGGTTTTTAAAAAATAAAAATAAAAAGAAGAAATAGCTTCATACTTGTGTTTTTCAGAGATTTCTAGGCTCATCAATAGAAATAATCCTGTGATCTGGAAACTTCTATGGTGAGAGGCAACTCTCTCACAAGAAAAACTCAGAGGTGGGGGAAACCCAGGGAGAGAGGTTGACAAGCTGAGGAGAAATGACAGGGCACAGTGGGCTAGCTGTATTGGCCTCTTCCAGGACCTTCTGTTTACAGGAACAGCTCCGTTAAATGTTGACAACAGGGCCGTGCAGGGTTGCGATTAAATTCCAGTCCTGTTTTCATCTAATGGACTACGCAACAGAAAGACCAAAGAAGCCCATCTGGGCCAGAGGACCACAGCACACACATGCCCAGCTGGGAGAGATCACAGATGACCCAAGCTAAACTGGCCTCAGGGTGGCCACCTGCCCAGTATTTCCATTTCTCTAAAATTCTTTCCCTTGGCCATTTTGACCTGTCCCATGACCCTTCACTTCAAATGAATTTTTTTTTTTTTTTTTTTTTTGTCAAATCTATTCTCATTGTTTCTTTTTCTCTCTTCACTCTGAAGCTGCTATCCCCTGGGCTGGTGATACGTGTGCAGGTACAGAATGGGAAGCATGTAGTCATCTGCTCCGTGGCTAGTTGGCTGAAATACCGTAAGTTAATACTTCAAAGTATGATGGGAAAAAAAAAGCAGGAAATGACTCTAAAATGTTTTATTCTGGTTTGGGGGAGTCCCTTGAGTCAACCCAGATGGTGACACTTCATGTGACAGTGTCTGCATTAGAAGAATAGTCTTTAGGAAAATAATACTGATGGCAACAACTTGCATTGATTGAGCCTTTATCAGGTGCCAGGAACTTTGCAAAATTCCTCCTCCATTAGTTCACTGAGTAGATTGGTTTTTTCTGTTTGTTTGTTTGTTTTTGTGCTACAAAATGAAAATGGGGAAATACAAACACATTTCTCCAACAACTAATAAAACAGAGTAAGGACAATGGGGTGTGTAGCTCTCACCTGTC
Source organism: Jaculus jaculus (assembly GCF_020740685.1). Taxonomy (NCBI): domain Eukaryota; kingdom Metazoa; phylum Chordata; class Mammalia; order Rodentia; family Dipodidae; genus Jaculus; species Jaculus jaculus. Next base: position 21,171,512 of record NC_059116.1, on the reverse strand, counting down.
AACACCCCACATGCCTATTTTGGAAGAGGTGCACCTTCTAAACATTTGTGGTGTCTCATGTATATAGTTGATATTCTAGCCCTGAGCTTCAGGACATATTCTGAAGTTAGCATGTTAAAAATTTATCAAAGAGGTAAGATGATTCACTGTGCTAAGTTGTCGTGTAAAAGTCATATTTTAAAATAAAATGAAAAGACAGAATAAATTTGGTCACAGAGCTACTACTGGATATTTTAAAGGCAGACATGAGTGATATTTTAGATGTTGTCAGTATAAATTTCATGCCAGTACTGCCTACATTAAAATATGAATTGATACTTTTCTGAACTCTTCTTTTTCAAGTTGCTAGCTGAGCATAACTTTAAATGGTACAACTTCATGGAGATAAAATTAATTCCAAAATTTAGAATATCTGTATTTGTGGGGCTGGGGAGATAGCTTAATCAGTGAAGTAAAAGTATGAAGACTTGACTTTGAGCCTCAATATGCATGTGAAATGTTAAATGTTGGGTATGGTGGCACAAGCCTAGAATTCTAGCACTGGAGAGGCAGAGGCAGGGAGATCCCTGGGGCTCACTGGCTAGCCAATCCAACATAATCAGGGTGGTCCTGGCCAATGCAAGACCCTGTCTCAAAAATTGCAGATGGGGGACCAGGTATGGTGGCGCACACCTTTAATCCCAGCACTGGGGAGGCAGAGGTAGGAGGATCGCTGTGAGTTCCAGGCCAGCCTGAGACTCCATAGTGAATTCCAGGTCAGCCTGGGCTAGAGTGAGACTTGACCTCAAAACAAAATTAAATAAATATTAGATGGTATATTTGAAGAGTGTCACTAGTGGTTGTTCTCAGGCACACACACACACACACACACACACACACACGTGTGTGTGCTTGTACACATGCATACACATACAACACACACGATATGGAGTGAATATCTGCATCTTATGTCCAACACCTTATACATTTATACGTCCAAGTAAGCTGCACTTTATGAAAAGAAGACAGATATGACATAATATCCAAAACTCTCATTCCAGAATTCCTGATGACACCATATTCAAGTGCAAATATGTTCTGTGGATCTCCTTTAACAGCCACAGCAAAAAGAAAGGCAGAGCTGAGGTTAGGGATGGGGCCATTGCGGTGGGAGGTTCCAGGAACAAGGGAGAGGAAGGAATAATAAATACAGGAAGTGGGAATGATAACTGTGGATGGGAACCAGCTGCCTCATCTAGATGGAAATCTTTAAAAAATTGTTTTGAGGGGCTGGAGAGACGGCTTAGTGGTTAAGGCGCCTGCCTGCGAAGCCTAAGAGCTCATGTTCGAATCTCTAAATCCCACATAAGCTAGATGCAGTGACACAAGCATGCAATGTCACACACGTGCACAAGGGGGCGCACACATCTGGCGTTCGATTACAGTGGCTAGAGGCCCTGGTGTGCAAACTCACTCACATACACACTCTCTCTCTTGCATTAAAAAAAAAAAAAAAAGGCCATGGGCTGGGCGTGGTGGCACATGCCTTTAATTCATTCCAGAGAAGGATAGAGAGAGGATCGCTGCGAGTTCAAGACCACCCTGAGACTACATAGTGAATTCCAGATCAGCCTGGACTACAGTAAAACCCTACCTAGAAAAACAAACAAAAAAAAAAGCCCAGTCTGTTGGGCTTGCCTAAAATATGTATATATATTGAGGGGCTAGAGAGATGACTTAATGGTTAAGGCGCGTGTTTATGAAGCCTAAGAACCCTTGTTTGATTCCCCAGGACCCATGTAAGCCAGATGCACATGGTGGCACATGTGTCTGGAGTTTGTTTTCAGTGGCTAGAGGCTCTGGCACACCTATTCTCTCACTCTCAAATAAGTAAATAAGTTTAAATTAAAAAAAAATTTGAGCTGGCATGGTGGCGCACACTTTTATTTCCAGCACGTGAGAGGCTGAGATAGGAGGATCACCACAAGTTCGAGGCCACCCTGAGACTACAGAGGGAATTCCAGGTCAGCCTGGGCTAGAGTGAAACCCTACCTCAAAACAAAAATGTTTTTTATTGGAGAGAAAAAAACAAAGATACAACATGAGGTAGGGTCTCACCACAAACAAACTCTGGACACATGCACCACCTTGTGTATCTGGCTTTACGTGGTACTGGAGAATCGAACCTGGGCCCTTAGGCTTTGCAGGCAAGTTCTTTAACCATACAACCATCTCTCCATCCCCCTCACCTTTTTGGAAACAGTATTTTAGGGGAGTGGGGAGAAGGATGAATGTAAACAGGAGATTAAATTACAGATATGAAAACAAGAAAATTATCTTCTTCCAACATGAGAACAAATCTTATTTGAGGGTTTGGGAAGAGGTCTCAGAGGGTAAGGGCAACCTCATGCAAACATGAGAGTTGACAAGGTCTAAGCCTGTATGAGTCTGATGCCCCGCTACCATGTAAAAAGCTGGGCATGGCTAGGTGAGCCTATAACCCCAGTCTTTAGGAGCAGATACCAGAGAATCACTGGGCTTCTCTGGTCAACCTGTCTGGATTCAGTGAAAGACTCCATCTCTGAAGAGGACACCCGATGTTCTCCTCTGGTCTCCGCATGTATTCATACAGGGCATGTGCATCTGCTTATACATGTGCATACACTGTATATACACATACTAGGGCTGGAGAGATGGCTTAGTGGTTAAGGTGCTTGCCAGCAAAGCCAAAAGACCCAGGTTCGATCCCCCACAGATGCACAAGATGGCACATGTGTCTGGAGTTCATTTGCAATGGCTAGAGGCCCTGAGATGCCCATATATTCTCTCTCCCTCTCTGCTTTTTTCTCTCTCAAATAAAATAAATATAAATAACACATATACACATACTATACGAATGGTGAATTCAAATGCACATTAAAAATCATTTTAACTTTTTGTCTGAAAAATATCTATCTATATGGAAATTATAGACATAGGATTTCCATATTTCCTTAAAGACTGAAATTTAGAGTTGTCAGAAACATTATCTTCAAATCATCCCATGGAGAATGAAAGTTTTCTAAGGTAACTGAGGTTTTGTAAGAGGTATGATGTGATGGAAGAAACTGTGTGTAAGCTGCTTTTCCAAGCCAAAAAAAAAAATTGACTTCATGCTTGATGTTTTGTGTTTCTTTTGTCAGCTTAAACTATCATTTATTAAGATTTTTTTTTTTCTTAGCTGGGCATGGTGGTACACATCTTTAATCCAAAAACACAGAAGACTGAGATAGGAGGATCATGGTGAATTTGGGGCCAGCCAGGGCTACAGAGTGAGTTCAAGGTCAGCCTAGGCGAGAGTGAGAGCCTGCCTGGAAAAAAAAAAAAAAAAAAAGAATTTTTTTCTTATTTTAAAGTGAGGTCAAATCTGACTCATAGCCCTCTTCCTATGACATTCACAGTTCATTAGTTCCCACTGGAAATGGCTTTTCCACATGACTTTTGGCACTCTATATAATAAAGTAATCAAACCTGACCAGGACAATGACTTTCATATGGAGGGCAGGGTGCGTGGCGTGCCAGAGAGTGCAGTAACATGCACTTGTTCTTCTGATGCGACTCAAGCACGCCGCCGGAGCAGACTCCATTCACCACGGGCTTCAGAGCGCCCCGAAAGAAGTGATCAGTAGAGGGGGTGGGGGGAGACTGTTAGAGCCACATGCTGGGTCATTATGCACAGAGACATTGCTTCTTCCCCACAACTGATAGCTACCCCCACAATGCACCACCCAGAATCCCTGCCGTGAATGGTCCCTGCAGAGGCGGGGGTGGGGGGGAACCACAAGGAGGAGGCTAATGATGGTACCAGCATGCCTGTATACACTGTGTACATCACCAATAAAAATAAATATCAGGGCTGGAGAGATGGCTTGGTGGTTAAGGCGCTTGCCTGCAAAGTCAAAAGGATCCCGGTTCGACTCTCCAGGACCCACATAAGCCAGATGCACAAGGGGGCGCATGTGTCTGGAGTTCGTTTGCAGTGGCTGGAGGCCCTGGCGCGCCCATTCTCTCTCTCTCTCTCTCTCTCTCTCTCTCTCAAATAAATAAAGAAAGAAATAATTTTTTAAAAAATAAATGATCAGTCTCTCCCGGATTATGTGCAGTAACATTGCTTGGCCTGGATCCTTACAACCTGCAGATGTTACAACGGGTCCCATTCACTCTCAGCCCACTTACTCAGAATGATGCAACTTGGATGCACTAGGCCTGACATTCACCGTCTTCTGATTTCACTGTTTTATCCAGACCTCATTCACACACCACACAGCTTAAGTATAAAATTCAATGGTTTTCGGTATATTCATAGGCCGGTGGAGCTGTCCCTATAAACAGCTTCAGAAAATTCTCATCATATGAGGGTGACTCCTACATTCCTCAACCATCCCCCGATGGTCACTCATCTGCTTTCTAGGTCTATGGATTTGCCTGCCCTGGGCACTTCACAAAAATCAAATTATATACTATTTGACCTTTGGGAGTCTGGCTTCTATTCACTTAGCATATCACACATTTTTTTTTTTTTTTTTGTTCTCCCCATGGTGTTGGGGATCAAACCTAAGGGCTTTCACGTGCCAGGCAAGTATGCCAATGGACTACATTCCCAGCTCTAGCTTAGTACTGTCAAGGCCCATCCACGTCATAGCATGAACCAAATAACATCCCATTATATGAACATATCACGTTTTATTTATCATTCCTAGTGCAAGAACGCTATTACCATTTGGGGGCTACTCTAAGTAATGGGCAAGTTTTCTTAAACTTTTTAATTTTTATTTATTTATTTGAGAGAGGGAGAGAGAGAGAGAGAGAGAGAGAATGGGCATGCCAGGGCCTCCAGCCACTGCAAATAAACTCCAGATGCATGCTCCACCTTGTGCACCTGGCTTACGTGGGTACTGGGGAATCGAACTGAAGTCCTTTGGCTTTGCAGGCAAATACCTTAACCACTAAGCCATCTCTCCAGCCCCCAATGGTCAAGTTTATTTTTTAATGTGAACATATACTGTCATTTTTCTCCTGTATATGTCTATGAGTAGAATTACTAGGTCACATCAAATTTTATATTCAGGGGCTGGGGGATCTATCTCAGTGGAAAAGCACTTGCCTAACATGTGTGATGTCCCAAGTTCAATCCCCAGCACTACAAACATTCTATATCCAACACTGAAATGTTGTCAGACTATCCTGACATTTATGTTTTTATCATCTATGTGAACAACTGTATGAACATAACCATGAAATGAACAAGAACACAAGGAAAAAGAATATCCTGCCTTTTTTCTAAAACAGTTCCAAACTTCCCAAGGTCTTTGTACTATTTGCATGAAATAATTACTAACTGCAAATTATTCTGTCCTAATAAAAGCAATTTTGTTGGGCTGAGGGGATGGCTTAGCCATTAAGGCTCTAGCCTGCAAAGCCAAAGAACCCGGATTCAATTCCCCAGTACCCACATAAGCCAGATGCACGAGGTGGTGCAAACATCTGGAGTTTGTCTGCTGTGGCTACAGGCCCTGGCACCTCTATTCTCTCTCCCCCTTCTCTCTCAAATAAACAAATTAAATTAAATTTTTTTAAGTAACTCAGTTGATTTCAATGTACCCTGCAACATTTTGTCAGTCACTTGTAGTAGTAAGCACCACTGAAAATAAATAAAAAGACATGTATTTCATTCGCATTTGCCATTATTTTTCCCTCATCACCTTGAAGTCTTCCATTCATCTACCTTCAGTAACTAAGGGTTCCGAGGCACATACACCCATCAATAGGCTGTTCAGGAAACTGCACTCATCTCCTGACAGTTAATTTCAGATCTGGAATATCCTTGAAGACCCGTATGTTAAAGGTTCGGTCTCCAACCAGTGACACTGTTAAAGGTGGTGGAACCTGTAGGAGCTACAGCCTAGTGGGAAGAAGTTAAGTCAATGGGTGTATTTCCTTAAAAGGGACGTTAGGGGCTGGAGAGATGGTTTAGTGGTTAAGGCACTTGCCTGCAAAGCCTTACAACTCAGGTTGGATTCCCCAGGACCCACATAAAGCCAGATGCACAAGGTGGCACATGCACCTGATGTTTTTTTGCAGTGGCTGGAGGTCCTGACAGGTCCATTATCCACCCACCCATGTCTCTGTTTGCAAATAAATAAATATGTTTTTAAAAAAATAAAGGGGCCAGATGTGGTGGCACACGCCTTTAATCCCAGCACGTGGGAGGCAGAGGTAGGAGGATTGCCATGAGTTTGAGGCCACCCTGAGACTTCATAGTGAATTCCAGGTCAGCCTGGGCTAGAGTGAGACCCTACCTCAAAAAAACAAAAAAAAAATAAATAAATAAAGGGGAGATTAGGATCTCAGCCATGTCTCTCTCTCCCCTTCCCCCTCCCTCCCTCCTTTCCTCCCTCCCTCTCTCTCTTTCTCTCTCTCTCTCTCTCTCTTTCTCCCCACTCTACCCTGGCTTCTCATCTGCCTGGAGGTAAGCAGATTTTCCATCATGCACTCCCCTGCCATAATGCACTGCCTTGCCACAGGCCACAAGTAACAGGGCCAATTGATTATGGAGTGAAACCTCTGGAAGTGTGAGTCAAAATCAACCGTTCCTCTTTTTTTTTTTAATTATTTATTTATTTATTTATTTGAGAGCGACAGACACAGAGAGAAAGACAGATAGAGGGAGAGAGAGAATGGGCGCGCCAGGGCTTCCAGCCTCTGCAAACGAACTCCAGACGCGTGCGCCCCCTTGTGCATCTGGCTAACGTGGGACCTGGGGAACCGAGCCTCGAACCGGGGTCCTTAGGCTTCACAGGCAAGCGCTTAACCGCTAAGCCATCTCTCCAGCCCCCGTTCCTCTTTTTAAGTCCATTTTGTTATACTAATGCAAAGCCAGTCCACATGCCTTACATATTTAATACCACTTTTAATAGCTGTTCTTGGTCATTCATAACCTGCTTTTCCTCTGTTCATGGACTCCCCTGGCTTATGCAGTTGGAGAAAATGACATCATTCTGGAAAATGCATGGCCCTTAAATGAGATAGTCCCACGTGGAATCCCCCTGTAACCTGTTATGACTTACAGTGCTGTATTGTTAGTTTATTTAGTGCTTTAATTGAATGCTTTATTAATTATTTCTGCAATGCTTTATTAATCGAATCTCTACTAATGATCCAATCATTCCCTTGGTTTATATCCTCCCTTAACCAACTCACACAGCATTTGCTAGGAAATCTCCCCCTTCGAGACATAATGCAGTGTGCAGTGGCTATACCATCAAAGAGATATTCATGTTGGGGGTACCTTCTTACAAGATGAGACGCATCCACTAAGTGGGTCTGAGTTCTTCCGAGCCAAGCACATAGCCCTTCCACTGGCCCTGCGTTGGTGTGGACCTCCTCTACTCCTGGGGGGCGGGAGGGGTGCGCAGCCAAAGCAGAGGGATCACCCTTCTGGAAATGCACTTTGGAGGCCACCCACACAGACTTCTTGAGTAGAATCTGACTACTTTGCCAGACCCAGGAAGCCAGCCGCTGCGCAGGCGTTTCTGGAGAAACAGCAGTTCACAACCAGGCATGTGGAGAATCTATCCACTGCCTTTTACAGGGATGAGAAACCCATCTCCCGTGCTCACGTCCACCCTTTCACACACACTGGTCAACGTTCCAAGAAGCTCCGGGGCCTGGGTCTTCTGTGAACGCACAGCATATGCGAAGACGGCGCTGCCAAGTGACAGGTCCCGTCTCCTCTTGCCTAGTGAATGTAAAGCCATTATGCTGCTTTCCCTATCACAAGATATAGCAAGAATGAAATACAGAGAGATGGTCTAATGGTTAAGGCGCTTGCCTACGAAGCCTGAGGACACAGGTTCGATTCCCCAGTACCCACATAAGCCAGATGCACAAGGTGGTGCATGAGTCTGGAGTTGGACTGCAATGTTGGAGGCCCTGATGTGCCCATTCTCTCTCTCTCTCTCCCTCCCTCCCTCTCTCTCTCTCTCTCTCTCTCTCTCTCTCTCTCTCTCTCTCTCTCATAAATAAATAAATAAATAGAATGAATCTAGAGAGAAAAACTACAGTTCCCATGGACAATGACGGTCAGGACACTTTGAAGACCTTTTCAAAAATAGCCAGCAGTCAAAGTAAATAGTAATTTCTTTGGCAATGGGAAAATGGCTTTTGGGAACAGTGAGTATGAAAATACGTGCACAGAAAGTTCAAGGGGAAATGCTGCACTCCTGAGACTGAAAAATAGCAGCCCTGGTGCTTCCAAATGCCCAAGTGGTAGCCACAAAGTTTGTCTTTCTCTGAAGTCTGCCCATATCAGTGCCTTTGGGTCTCTCCTGGAAAGACCACTTTCTGCAGTCATCTGCTTTTTTGGCCACTTTGCCACCATCGTGAATCAACGCAGTAGTAGTTTTCAAAATGAAAACCAGAGAGGCTGCAGTGAATAAATACAACATGGTCTGACATGGCAACCATTGCCTTGGCTGACCACCACTGTGGTAGAACTGGGCTTGGCAAACTGTGTGCCAGGCGTGGTGGCGCACACCTTTGATCTCAGCACTCGGGAGGCTGAGGTGGGAGGGTGAGGTAGGAGGTTCGCAGTGAGTTCGAGGCCACCCTGAGACTACAGATCCGCCTCATGCCAGAGTGACACCATATCTTGAAACACCAAAAGGTGGCGGGGGGGGGAGGCTAAAATGTCACAACTGCTATGGTCTCAATGTTTCTACCTCCAAAGTTCATTAAATTTAATTCTCAACCTAACAGTATGAGGAGGTGATTAGCTCATGAGGGATCTTGTCTTACAGATCGAATCAGTACCTTATAAAAAGGACTGGAGGAAGCTAATTAGGCCTTCCCCTTTCCACCATATGGCATGGAGACACAGCCCTTGCCAGAGAGCAAAGACTGTTGCCCTGACCTTGGACTTCTCAACCTCCAGAACTGGGAGACATAAATTTCTATTGTTATATATTATTCTGACCCAGGTGTTTTGGTATAGCAACACCTGGGTTTTGGGGGGTTTTGTTTGTTTGTTTGTTTGTTTTTAATTAATTTATTTATTCGAGAGCGACAGACAAAGAGAGAAAGACAAATAGAGGGGGAGAGAGAGAATGGGCGCGCCAGGGCCTCCAGCCCCTGCAAACGAACTCCAGACGCGTGCGCCCCCTTGTGCATCTGGCTAACGTGGGACCTGGGGAACTGAGCCTCGAACCGGGGTCCTTAGGCTTCACAGGCAAGCGCTTAACCACTAAGCCATCTCTCCAGCCCTGTTTTTTTGAGGTAGGGTCTTACTCTATCTCAGGCTGACCTAGAATTCATTATGTATTCTCAAGGTAGCCTCAAAACTCACAGTGATCCTCCTACCTCTGTCTCCCGAGTGCTGGGATTAAAGGCATATGCCACCATGCCTGGCTTCAGAGAACACCTTTAAAAAAAAAAATGTGGCTGGAGGGATGGCTTAGCAGTTAAGGTATTTGCCTGCAAAGCCAAAGGACCCAGGTTTTATTCCCCAGGACTCACGTTAGCCTGATGCACAAGGGGGCGCACACATCTGGAGTTCATTTGCAGTGCTGAAGGCTCGCGCGTGCCCATTCTCTCTCTGTGTGTCAAATAAATAAAGAAAAATAAAGATTAAATAAAGGTCTATCTTTTGGAAGTGAACTGTTATCGTAGACTTTTACTTTCTAAGCCATATATTTTTGGAGATTGTTATAGCAGGTGTATATTATCTCAATGATCTGACAGAGTGTTAGCTTAGAAACAGTTCTGGCGTGAGAAATTTCCTTTGAAGCTGACAAGGGAAAATGTGCTACTCTTTTAATTTACACTCTAAAGTCCTAACAAACACTGACAGTACCAGCAATTCTTGTATATTTTTTTTTTCAGACAGGGTTTGCTATGTTGCCCAAGCTGGCTTTGTATTCACGAGCCTCTTGCTCTGGCTTCTTGAATGCTGAGATTACAAGCACACACCACCAATCCACCTTCAGTGCTTGTTTTGAAAGGGACCTGGAGTGCAATGTAAAGTACCTCTAAAATACCGCTTGTGGAGTCATGGACATCAGGAAGTTTCTAGAAATGATCTCTCTCTTCCAGAAGCATGCACGCTCACATGCTCTCTCTCTTGCTCTCTCTGTCTCTCTCTCGCATACCCACACCTCCAGCTCAGAATTCTGAAAGTCCTTTATTGGAACTATAGCTTGTGAACAGGTAGCAGTGTCTGAGCAGCAACAGACATTTCAAAGCTAATTCTGGGGCTTGGAGAGGTGGCTTAGTGGTTAAGACACTTGCCTGCAAAGCCTGCGGACCCAGGTTCAACTCTCCAGATTCCACGTAAGCCAGACACACAGAGTGGCACAAACATCTGGAGTTCCTTTGCAGTGTCAGGAGAATGTGCCCATTCTCTCCCTCCCTCTCTCTGCTTGCAAATAAATATTAATTAAAATAAAAGCTAATTCTGGTTTCTATTGTGTTGTCATAACCACGCTTTTTTTTTTTTTGGGGGGGTCTGGTTTCTGTGTCGTTTTAGGTATATGCTATCAGAGTCAAGAAAATAGTGGGTGGGTAAATGTGACAAATATTTCTTTGTGTTGTTTTTTTTTCTTTTAACCGGTGTTACCAGTGATCTGGCATGGCCTTGTCCTCTAAGAAGACCAGTAAAACTGTTCACAGCGTTAGCAAGATAGGTCACACTGTTAACAGGAGTGTCAGTGACTGAGTGATGGATAGTTTCAATTTTCTTAAACTACTCATGAACATATACTTAAAATCAGGCCACAGAATACTCAGTTCTTGTTTAAAAAGGTTTGAGTCACTCATTTACATCACGGGGCCTAGAGGGTGGAAGTCAGGCTTCATCAACAAGGGGTTTACCCACTGAGCCAGCTCCCCAGCTTGGGGACTTTATTTAACTCCTGTCATGACTTCCGTAACCACACATCCTCCTGGTTCCCATTCTGCCCTGAGGACTGCTGTGGTTTGAATGTGGCTGTCCGCTCCAAAAGTTCATGTTTAAGTTCAAGTTGATGTTGAAGTGTAACAGGGTAAAAATAGGGCTGGAGAGGTGGCTTAGCGGTTAAGGTGCTTGCCTGTGATGCCAAAGGACCCAGGTTTGATTCCCCAGGACCCACATAAAGCCAGATAGGTGGGCAAGGTGTCACACGCGTCTGGTGTCGGTTTGCAGTGGCTGGAGGACCTAGCACACCCTTTATCTCTCTCTCCCTCTCTCTCAAATAAAAATAAGATATTAAAAAGAACAGGATAAAAACAATCTGAAGTGGGGCATTTAGGCGGTGATTAGGATCAGACAGGGCCATCAGCAAAGTACATGTGTTCCTCCTCTCTCACCATGTGATGCCCTGTGTCGTTTTGGGGCTCTCTCAGCGAGAAAGCCATCTTGCCCATGTGGCGCCTTGGCCTTACACCTCCCAAACTGTAAATTAAAATGCTTTTCTTCTTACATAAAGTTTCCCAGTCTCAATTACTTCATTTATAGTATCGGCAAACTGACCCAAGAATCGTTTCTTTCCAACCATCTCACAGGGTCCTCTCCCTTTGGGTGACCCCTTCCTATCTCCTTCCTGCTCCCGGAAGATGGCCATACATCCTCTTTCAGTTTCCACTGTCATCACGTCCTGATGGTTTCCCCTCCTCTGGACCCCAGCCTCACATCCTACTGACCGCTGGCCATTTCCGCCTAGATGTCAGAGTGATGATCTCCAAAAATGTTAGCTGCTTGTCTCTGGAAGTGTAGGAGCTACCAATTTGGGAGGGAGGGGGAAGAAAATCTTTGCAGACATTATCAAATTAAGGATCCTGGGTTGGAAGATCATTCTAGATTATCGGCATGGGCTTGAATGAAACCACAAGTGTCCTTATCTAAGAGGGAGGGGGGGATTTGACACCCACCGAGGTAAAGGCAGCGGCCGGAGTGATGTGGTTTAACGATGAAGGAGATGAAGGAGAAGCCCCAGAAGGATCCAGCCTTGGAGACTGATTTTGGCTCAGTGAAACTGATTTTAGACTCTTGGCTTCCAGACCTATGAGAGAATACATGTCTGTTGTTTTTCTACCGCTGGGTCTGTGGTCATTTGTAACAAAACAGCCACATGAAACCGACACCATGCCGTCTTCATTGCCCGAGGACGGCAGTAACCAAGTACCACAAACTGAGCGACTGAGGCAGCAGAAATTTCTTCTCTCGCCGTTCTGGAGGTTACAAGGCCAAGGTCAACGCGTTGGCTGGGTTCCCGCTGAAGGCTGCGCTGGAAGTTCCATGATTCTCCTCCTGCACCTGCTGGGTCTGGGGCCATTCTTGGCACTTGGTGACTTCCGTTACCTCAGTCCACTCTCTGCCTGCATTTTTCCATGGTGTCTTTGTGTGTGTGTGTGTCTCTGAATGCCCCCTTTAAAAGGACATGGTCACATTCATGACTTTGTTCTAACCTGATCACTGTAATGACTGTTTTACAAGCAAGGTCATATCCAAAGGAACTGAGGGTTGTATCTTCAATATCTCTGACATAACTGTACCTCAAATTTAACAAGCACACAACTATTTTAATATATAGTATGTATTTATATATTACATGTGTGTATGTGTGTATATATATATTTTATTTATATATGTGTGTATATTTGTGACAGAAAGAGAAAGAGAGAATGGGTACATCAGGGCCTCCTGCCATGGCAAATGAGCTCCAGATGCATGTGCTACTTTGTGCATATGGCTTTGTGCATACGGGTCCTGGGGAATCAAACACCAGGCCATCAGGCATTGCAAGAAAGCACCTTTAATGGCCGAGTCATCTCTCCACTCCCCAAGTACAAAACGAGTTGTCGTCCGTCGAGAACAGGTAGAGAAGCTTCTCTGGGCCAAAAGAGAGAGCGGCACTCGTCCAATCTGCCATTTCCTATGTCACGATCCCTGGGTCCTGAGGAGACTCAGAACTCAAAGCAGAAAATACGAGCTTTCTAACAGGTCCTCCAAGGCCCAGGAAACATTCTAGAAGAGGGGGTGGAAAGAACTTAAGAGGTATGTTGTGGGGCACATGTCCTATGGACGTGGACAGACAGGGAAATTCGTATCCACAGTGATTACCAAGACCCCTACCAGACCTGCGCTGTCCCAAGCCCATAGACATTTTGACATCCAGGAATGTAGGAGGGCAAACAGATCGAGACAACAAGCCAGAGGAAAGACTACCTTGAACGAGGAGGAGCCTCAGGGGATGAGGGGGACAGGGGAGAGGATAACGTGATGGGAACGTGACCAAATTACAGTATGTTCATGTATCAAAGTTCCCAACAATTGTTTTATAATATTTATTTGCAAGCAGAGAGAGAGAGAATTGGCACGCCAGGGCCTCTAGCCATTGCAATCAAACTCCAGACACATGTGCGCCACTTTGTGCATCCGGCTTTACGTGGGTACTGGGGAACCGAACCCAGGTCCTTAAGCTTTGCATGCAGCAAGTGCCTTAACCGCTGAGCCATCTCTACAGCCCTAAAAAGAAAAAAAAAAAATCTAAAGTACAAAAAGGAAATTGAGTTACTCTTCCTGTAGTCTATGTATGAGAAGAAAGCTGCTAACCACACTGGTCCACATGGGCATCTTGGTGATGCCCTCAAGTCCTCGGTTTCCACGCTGCCCTCTCATCTCTGCTGATTTCACAGCCTTGGGACTTCCTGCCTTTATCAGGTCGTCTCCACCTCTCCAGCCAAAGCATTTAGGTCAAGAGCGCAGGTCCTTCACACTGGACTGCTGCAGTCAACTGACCTGTCCTCCACAGTCTGTCGCCCTTCTCACATCCACCCTTTTGTCTTCTTTGGGCTCACTGAGTATGTGGACCATGTCTCATCCATCTTGAGATCTCAGTCCCCGACAGGTAGAAGTCATTCAGCAAACGTCATTTACAACTTTGTACATGAAGCTTCGTTACAGGGGCTGGGGAGGAGGCTCGAAGGTTAAAGGGCCTTGATTGCAATCCCTCAGTACGCACACGTAAGGCTGGATGCACAAAGCAGCACATGCGTCTGGAGTTTGTTTGCAATGGCAAGAGGCCCTGAGGTACCCATCCTCTCTCTTTCTCTCTCTCTCTCAAATAAACAGCTAACTTTTTAAATTTTTTTTGTTTACTTTTATTTATTTATTTGAGAGCAACAGACTGAGAGAGAGAAAGAGGCAGACAGAGCGAGAGAATTGGCATGCCAGGGCCTCCAGCCACTGCAAGCGAACTCCAGACGCATGCGCCCCCTTGTGCATCTGGCTAACATGGGTCCTGGGGAATGGAGCCTCGAACTGGGATCCTTAGGCTTCACAGGCAAGCGCTTAACCACTAAGCCATCTCTCCAGCCCAACAGCTAATTTTTAAAAAGAAAGAAATTGCACTGCATACTGAATTAGTCACGTTTTAAATATTTATTCACAAGCAGAGAAAGAGAATGGGCACACCAGGGCCTCCAGTCACTGCAAAAGAACTCCAGATGCATGCACCACTTGACGCATCTGGCTTTATGTGAGTACTGGGGAATTGAACCCAGGTCATTAGGCTTTACAGGCAAGCACCTAAATGGCTGGGCCATCATTCCAGCCTTAAAATAGTCACTTTTGCTGTGTCAAAATACCTGACCAATAACTTAAGTGGTTCACAAGTTGAAGGATACAGATCGTGGCTGGGAAGATGTGGCAGCAATGTAAGGCAGTTAATCACCATGCATCCAGTCAGGAAGGAGAGAGGGATGATGCTAGAGGATCCGCTGGCATCATCCTGTTTTCTCTTTTGATTCAGTCCTGGACCCCAGCACGTGTTAAACCTCTAGGGAAACGCTCTCAAAGACAGGCACAGGGGTGTGTCTGCTGGGTGATTTTAAATCCAATCAAGTTGAAAATCGAAATAAACCACCACACTGGCATGACAGGCAAACTATGCCACTTGGAGTTATTCATGCAACTATTGAAACATGGTTATAATACTATTTCTTTTTTAAAATATTTTGTTTATTTATTTGAGAGAGAGAGAGAGAGAAAGACAGAGGAAGAGACAGAAAGAAAGAGAGAATGGGGACACCAGGACCTCCAGCCACTGCAAACAAACAGACGCATGCATCCCCTTGTGCATCTGGCTTATGTGGGTCCTGGGGAAATCAAACCGTGGTCCTTAGGCTTTGCAGGCAAGCACCTTAACCGCTAAGCCATTTCCCCAGCCCTATAATACTATTTCTTACAACTGGATTTTACCAACAAATATTTCATTTTGGTAGAAGGTACATCTTAAATGTTACTGTTTTAGGCACCGCTAAAGAGACAGTTACATCAGAGAGAAAAATCACCTTGACCCTGTGACTCATGTTATCTTCCTACAGCTGACTAGCCACTTTGCTATACACTCATTTTTATTTATTCTTTTTGAAGATTGTATCATCAGTCAAGTCTAGACTGTAAGCTGCTTGAGGAGAAAAAAAATAAGATCATGGGCTCGAGAGATGGCTTAGCAGTTAAGGCACTTGTCTACGAAGCCTAAAGACCTATGTTCAACTCTCCAGGTCTCACGTAAGCCAGACGCACTAGGTGACGCAAACACACAAGGTGTCATAAGCACACGAGGTTACACGTGCACACGAGAAGGTGCACACGTCTGCAGTTCAGTTGCAGAGGCTGGAGGTCCTGGTGTGCCAATTCTCCCTCTCTCATCCTCGCTCTCTCGCATTAATAAAAGTAACATTAGGTTGCTTTAAGCACCCTGTCTATGCATGATCAAGGGTTAAGCAGAATAGATACTGAGTAAAATAAACTTCATTCACAAACTGTGTTGGAAGAGATTTTGAATTATCCACTGTTCTGTCCAATATACAAGTTTTTGATTAAGGGTTTAGGTTCCGAAATCAGACAGATTTGGTTTAAAGTTTCTACCCCTTGTTGGCCTGTAACTTTGGACAATTTATGAAAGCCTTTACTCCTCAGTCTCATCAATCAAATGGGATGCCTTCCTTCATGCCCTCTCAGCTATAGCAGGAATTGAGATCAGAAGAATAATGTATTTCACATATATTCTTCATCATATTTTTAAAAATTTTTTTTGTTCATTTTTATTTATTTATTTGAGAGTGACAGAGAGAGAGAGAGAGGCAAATAGAGAGAGAGAGAGAGGCAAATAGAGAGAGAGAATGGGCGTGCCAGGGCCTCCAGCCACTGCAAACAAACTCCAGATGTGTGCACCCCCTTGTGCATCTGGCTAACATGGGTCCTGGGGAATAGAGCCTCGAACCGGGGTCCTCAGGCTTCACAGGCAAGCGCTTAACCACTAAGCCATTTCTCCAGCCCATCATATTTTTTAATTTATTTGTGTATTTCGTTTTTGAATCAGGGTCTCAATTTAGCCAGGCTGACCTGGAATTCACTCTGTAGTCCTGGCTTGGCCTCAGACTCATGGCAATCCTCCTACCTCAGCCTCCCAAGTGCTAGGATTATAGGCATAAAGCCACCATGCCTGGCTTTTGCTTAAAGGCATGTGTCATCATGCCCGGCCACCATCATTTTTTATTCCCTTCAGGGCTCTGGCTCCTGCTTCTAGGAATGTTCTCTTTAGCAATAGCAGCAGCAATATCTTCGATTCATCACCACCATCAAAAATGTATTTCCTAAAGGACCATGACTGGGTTGCTTTCAGAGCTGTCCTTGGCAGCCCTCTGAAGCATACACAAGGATCAGTTACTACCATCCTTATAGAACCAAGAATTGTGTTTGTTTGGTGTTTTGTTTTTCGAGGTACAGTCTCACTCTAGCCCAGGCTGACCTGGAATTCACTATGTATTCTCAGGGTGCCCTCAAACTCATGGCGATCCTCCTAACCTCTGCCTCCCAAGTGCTGGGATTAAAGGCATGCGCCACCATGCCCGGCTTGAACCAAGAATTTTTCTAGTCAAAACCAGGACCCAGATAGCGCATCTCTAGGACTGACTTGGTGATTTATTTTTTGTGTTCTTCAGTATCTTATAGGTATCGTGTTTTCATCTGCTTCTCTTCTACGCAAGCCCCTAAAAGTCTTGGCCACATGCACTTCCAACTAGAGCACAAGTTTTTGAGGAAGAACGAATGCTTTGGTCAGATAGCACTGATGAATGAATGAAGCAATGTCAGAGGGTCCTATGGCAGGGGCTGGGGGGGGGGCGGGATTCTTTAATAGTTTGCAAGCTGAAAGGCTCCTAGGTTAGGGTCATAACTCAGTGGCAAAGTGCTTGCCTAGCATACACAAGGTCCTGAATTCCACTGTTAGTCACACACGCGCGTGCGCGCGCGCGCGCACACACACACACACACACACACACACAGCCTAGCTATCTATCATGTTCTGGGGTCTGTGGGGTTTTTCTCCTTCCTCAAGTCCAACTTCCTCTTCCTTAAGAAGTCAGAGGGAAGTAAAGGAGGCAAGGTTGAAAATCACTGCCTTCTGGTCAAGGTCACAAGGTTTATGCTCGACAGAAACATGCCAGGACATGCGAAGACAGGATCCACTCTTCACTAGAGAGAAGGTCTCTAGAATTTGGCAATTAATCAAGAAAGGAAAGATGGAGAAGGAAGGAAGCAGGAAAAAAAAAAAGAGAGAAAAAAAAAAACTAAGGAGGAAGGAAAAAAGGGAAGAGAAAAGGAAAACTAAGGGGCAAGGGAAAGAAAATTCACCAGTCTGTGTCTTCCTTGCCTTACAACACATGTAACCCAACAAGGAGATGGATGAGAACGGAGGCAGCAGCCTTGCGGGACTCAAACGTGTCAGCGCGGAACTTTCCAGAACAGGAGACTGTGAAGTCCTCTCTTCTCTCGCCTTGGTCTTTTCTACATACACTCCGCCCTTCCGTGGCCTCAGCCCGTTCTCTGGGTTCCACCCCAAGGCTTTCCAACTGTCAGCTCCGGTCGCCACCTGTCCACTCAGCTCCAGACACAGTCACAGTCCCCTGCCTGCCTCACAAGCATCTCAAACGTGACAGGTTTCAGCTAAAATTCAACCGGTTCCTTGGACTTCACAATGTCACTGGATGTACCTCTGGTCATTTACATACTCTGAACTCTTCATCATACTCATACCGGCAAGTGAACAAGTTCTGCCTCTAAAATATGCCCCAGGGCTGGAGAGATGGCTTAGCGGTTAAGCGCTTGCCTGTGAAGCCTAAGGACCCCGGTTCGAGGCTCGGTTCCCCAGCTCCCACGTTAGCCAGATGCACAAGGGGGCGCACGCGTCTGGAGTTCGTTTGCAGAGGCTGGAAGCCCTGGCGCGTCCATTCTCTCCCTCCTTCCCTCTCTCTCTTTCTCTCCCTCCTTCCTCCCTCCTCTCTCTGTGTCACTCTCAAATAGACAAAAAAATTACACCCCAAAACCCGTCACCTTCAGGTACCCCTGTTAAGAGACATCATCACCTCCCAGCTATTCTAGTAGCACAAATTCCTACAAGTCTTCTTCCCCCCGCACCCCAATCTCCTCACCCCACAGTCATTTTACACAGAGTAGGCGAAGTGGCTTACAAAATGTGAGTTAGACTACGTCACATCTCAAATGTCTGTACTCAAACCTTGAGAAAGCCTTGCACAGACAGTAAGGACCTCCCTGTGGGCCACCAGGTCTGAACATCACTCGCCCTTCCTGTTTGTATCTTGACATCACCTCTCCCAACCCACTTCTGTTTTTACCAACACTGAGCTTAATTCTATTCCTCAAACACTCCGAGCTGTTTCCACATCAAGATTTTTGTTGTTAGCCAGGCGTGGTGACGCACGCCTTTAATCCCAGCATTCGGGGAGGCAGAGGTAGGAGGATTGCCATGAGTTCGAGGCCACCCTGAGACTCCATAGTGAATTCCAGGTCAGCCTGGGCTAGATTTTTGTTGTTGTCGTTGTTGTTCATAGGCTGGTAGGATCCAAGAAGCAGCCTTTATTTATTTATTTATTTTGGTCATTTTATCTATTAGATACAGAGGGAGGGAGGGAGGCAGGGGGAGAGAGAGAGAATGGGCACATCAGGTCTTCTAGCCCCTGCAAATGAACTCCAGATGCATGTGCCATGATGTGCCTCTGGCTAATGTGGAACCTGGAGAATCAAACCTGGGTCCTTATTAGGCTTTGCAGGCGAGTGCCTTAACTATGAAGCCATCTCTCCAGTCCCACATCAAGTTTTATATTTATCATACCTGGAACCCATACTTCACCCCACACACACACATACACACCTCTCAAGTCATACCATCTTCTACCCCATCCCTGTCTGCTCCCACACCCCCACTTCTGACCTTTCCTAAGCAGACCTAAAAGGATCAGTCCTCCTCCTTATTCCCTGGCCCTCAGTCCTTTCTTCCTATCATTTGACCTTTGCTTATTTCTTTGACTTATGTTTTTTAGTGAGTTTATTACATGTCTCCTCATCGTTCATGAAAACAGGTGCTTTCTGTCTCACTGTATTCCCAGAGTCTACAACACTAGGTGGCACATGATATTTGTTGAATGAACAACTTAACAAAGACATACTGAGTCATTAGGGCTGGCCAGAAAGAGCTTCCATGACCATAATTTGAGTTTTTCTTTTTTAAATTTAGCTTTTTGTATTTCCTCTGTGTGTGTGTGCACATGTGTGTGTATGGTGTGTGTGTGGTGTGAGCACCATGCAGATGTGTGTGCCTCGTGCGACTGCAAGCAGAGGCTGAAGGAAAACATTGGTATCTTCCTCTCTGGTCTTCTGCCTAATGCCCTTGAGGCAGTCTCCCAGTGAAACTGGAGCTTCCCATTTAAAAATATATATTTTATTTATTTGTTTTCAAGGAGGGAAGGAGGGGAGTTGGAAAATGGGCACATCAGAGCCTCCAGCCACTGCAAATGAAATCCAGATGCATGCGCCACTCTGTGCATCTGGGTACTGGGGAATCGAACCCACGTCCTTAGGCTTTGCAGGCAAGTGCCTTAGCCGCTGAGCCATCTCTTCAGCCTGCTTCCCATTTTCTGATTAGATTGGCTGACCAGGTAGCCACAGAAATTCTCCTGTTTTCTCCCCAACTCAACACTGGGATTACAAATGTGTGGCCATGTCTAACTTCAGTGGAGGGTGCTAGGAACCAAACTCGGGTCGTCACGCCTGCCCATGCTGTAGTCGGGTCCACATTGCTGGTGGCAATCACCCAACCAGGAAAAGCTTGTGGAGAAAAAGAGGTTTATTTTGGCTTACAGGCTCGAGGGGAAGCTCCACGATGGCAGGGGAAAACGATGGCATGAGCAGAGGGTGGACATCACCCTCTGGCCCACATCAGGTGGACAATAGCAATGGGAGTGTGTCAAACACTGGCATGGGGAAACTGGCTATAACACCCATAAGCCCGCCCCCAACAATACACTGCCTCCAGAAGGCATTAATTCCCAAATCCCCATCAGCTGGGGACCTAGCATTCTGAACACCTAAGTGTATGGGGGATACCTGAATCAGACCACCACACCCAGAAAGTATGCTTACCTGCTGCCCCATCTCCTGGCCTCTGAGTTTTATTTTTCAAAGAGATGAAGGAAGTATATTGCACAGAACCACGAATGGAGGTCACTAAGGGTCCTAATGTTCTTGCTGTCCCAAGAGTTCCTGTCCTCCACCTCTTGCTAGTAGGGCCAGTTTATTTTTTTAATTTTTTGGTTTATTTTATTTATTTATTTATTTATTTGAGAGCAACAGAGAGAAAAAGGCAGAGAGAGAGAGAATGGCATGCCAGGGCCTCCAGCCACTGCAAACAAACTCCAGATGCGTGCGCCCCCTTGTGCATCTGGCTAACGTGGGTCCTGGGGAACCGAGCCTCGAACCGGGATCCTTAGGCTTCACAGGCAAGCGCTTAACCGCTAAGCCATCTCTCCAGCCCAGTAGGGCCACTTTTTAAGAGACAAAAGCCACACACACATACATCATCACCATGAGCCAGCCAGAAACAATGCTAGACACCATTGTCCCCCACTTCATGACTACGGCATCGCTAAGTGGCAAGTTACCCTGGAAGGAAAACAGACATGAAGAGACGGTGGCACTGCGACATCACAAAGGGAGCACAGGGTATTTTCCGATGACATAATACTTAAGCTTATCTGGCACAGCCCAGGCCAGGTGTGGAATCAGACCAGTTGCCAGCCCTCGGGAGGTGTCTCAAAGCACGTGCGTGGACACGCTGGTTTAGGCGAGCCGGACCACTCATTACATGGAGCATTTTACTACTTTTCCGCACCGAACCGAGGCATGGAGTTGAGCAACTCCAGCTGTCTTGCATACCTGCTGCGCCCGTAGAGGACGCTATGAAACCATTAAAACCCAACTGGCCCTCTGTAGCTATGCCCAGTCTGAGTTCCTTTTTGTTTTCTTTCTTTTTTTTTTTTTTTTAATTTTTATCTCTTTATTTGAGAGTGACAGACACAGAGAGAAGGACAGATAGAGGGAGAGAGAGAGAATGGGCGCGCCAGGGCTTCCAGCCTCTGCAAACGAACTCCAGATGCATGCGCCCCCTTGTGCATCTGGCTAACGTGGGACCTGGGGAACCGAGCCTCGAACCGGGGTCCTTAGGCTTCACAGGCAAGCATTTAACCGCTAAGCCATCTCTCCAGCCCCCTTTTTGTTTTCTTTTTAAAAAACATTTTTGTTCTTTTTTTTTTCCTGCGAAATAGGGTCTCACTCTAGCTCCGGCTGATTTGGAATTCACTATGTAGTTTCACAGTGGCCTCCAACTCACAGCAGTCCTCCTCCCTCTGCCTCCCGAGTGCTGGGATTGAAGGCGTGTGCCACCACGCCCAGATAAAAAAAACATTTTTATACATTTTATTTATTTATTTATTGGAGAAAGAGAGAATGGGCACACCAAGAGCCTCTAGCCACTACAAATGAACTCCAGATGTATGTACCACTTAGTGCACCTGGCTCACCTGCAAGCTGAGCAAGCAAACCCGGGTCCCCAGCTTCTTAGGCAAGTGTCTTAACTGCTGAGCCACCTCTCCAGTCCTTGCTTTTTTTTTTTTTGAGGCAGGGTGCTATGCATTCCAGGCTGACCTCCATCTCACCTTAAACTCCTGATCCTCCTGCCTCCGCTCCCCAAGTACTGGGATTACAGGAACGTGCCTCCACCATCTCTACAAACTCTGGGCTTGACTTTTCAATGAAGACTGAAAAATAGTTTCTGGCACTGGGATGTCTTTAAGTCTAAATGATATAACACACCGTTGCTTTCCATTTTGCGCACTGCTCAGTCCTCTAACCTTACACGACGTCGAAACCTCTTGCTGGGTTGGAAGCCAAAAAGTCCCGGGGAGGTTGAACCAATCCTATGAAGGACTGTGCTCATAAATCAGGCTTGTACAGATGAACAACTTTAACAGGGGAAGAAAAGTGGCCCAGATACATCCTCTGAGAAAGACGCAGATGTCCAGGCTCTCCCTTCTGTTTCAGGCCGGTGGAATGGCTTGGAGGGACCATCCGTGTGTTCTCTACACTTTATTGGAGCCTCCTCACATCCACGCAAGGAGGGTACAAACCCACTTTGGGTTAAGCACTTGAAAGCTTCTGGGAAGCCCACTGGCAGCTGGTGGTGTGTTTTGTGAGTAAACTACATTATCTTCAAGGCTTCCAAAAAAAAAAAAAAAAACACAGTTTCTTCTACCAAGTACAGCTTATCTGTGGACAGGGATGTTGGGAACACTTCATTATTTTGAGTTTGTAGAGGTTACATGTATGATCAAGGGCTTTCTGGATGGCAAGATCAGCTGTACCCCAGAAAAAATATAGGTGGGGCTGAAGAGATGGGTCAGCAGTTAAAGGCACTTGTTTGCAAAGCCTTAATAGCCTGGGTTCAATTTCCCAGGACCCATGTAAAGCCAGATGCACCAAGTGGCATATGTGTCTAGGGTTCATTTGCAGTGGCAGGAGGCTCTGGCATGTCCATACTCACTCACTGTTTGTCTCTGTCACTCTCAAACAAATCAGTACAAATATTTTTAAAAAATATACAGTGGCATGGGGTGGAAAAATGGCTTAGTGATTAAGGCATTGGCCTGCAAAGCCTAAGGACCCAGGTTCGATTCCCCAGTACCCGTGTAAGCCGTAGCACATGCATCTGGAGTTTGCTTACGATGGCTGGAGGTCCTGGTGCACCCATTCTCTCTACCTGTCCCTCTTTCTCTCTCTCTCTCTCTCTCTCTCTCTCTCTCTCTCTCTCTCTCTCACACACACACACACACACACACACACACACAAATAAATAAATAAATAAACTTTTTTTTTTTTTTGGTTTTTCGAGGTAGGGTCTCACTCTAGCCCAGGCTGACCTGGAATTTACTCTGTATTCTCAGGGTGGCCTCGAACTCATGGTGATCCTTCTACCTCTGCCTCCTGAGTGCTGCGATTAAAGGTGTGTGACACCACACCCGGCTGAACTTTTTTAAATTAAAAAAAAAAAAAAACAAGGGAGTGACATAGGAAAGCTAGGTAGGCACAACCCAATGCCTACTCCCTGTTCCAAATGCTCAGCCCCTTCTGATTCTCATCTTCAAGTTCTGACAGGTTTAACTGCTTTTTAAAATATTTTTTGTTACTTTTTATTTATTTATTTGAGAGTGACAGAGAGAGAGAGAGGCAGAGACAGAGAGAGAGAGAATGGGCGCGCCAGGGCCTCCAGCCATTGCAAACGAACTCCAGACGCGTGAGCCCCCTTGTGCATCTGGCTAACGTGGGACCTGGGGAATCGAGCCT
Organism: Jaculus jaculus; assembly: GCF_020740685.1. NCBI lineage: Eukaryota > Metazoa > Chordata > Mammalia > Rodentia > Dipodidae > Jaculus > Jaculus jaculus. Next base: position 21,147,763 of record NC_059116.1, on the reverse strand, counting down.
CGAACCAGGGTCCTTAGGCTTCACAGGCAAGCGCTTAACCACTAAGCCATCTCTCCAGCCCCAGGTTTCACTGCTTTTATGCAGCATTTTCATAGCCGTCTCGTTAGCATGCCAGTAATGCTCGCATTCCCGTGAGTTGTTCTCTCTTGGCGGGGCCCAGCCAGGTAAGCATGCTCCCTCTTAACGCGTCTTAATTAGGTTACGTGCAACGGCCTGGACGGCACGGTGAGGATGTGCAGTCAAGCAGCCGCTTACCCTGCAAACGAATGGGGCCTGACCGGGCTTCTGGAAGGAAGCTGGCTATGGAAATGGGAACGGAGTCTCACAGTCCTTGGTCTGCTGACGCAGCGGCATGGCGTACCCACTTGCTGGAGGTTCAGTTACAGTGAAGAAATCATAACAGAGACAGGAAACAGATCAGCACACTGTGGATTTAACACCCTCCCTGGGGAACGCTGCTGATCTCTAGTCTGCAGATGTTTTTAACCCTGCCTTCGAGAATGTCCATGTCACATGCTGGGGCCAGAGGAGGAGAGAGAGTACAGTGTTTAAACCTGGCATATGCATTCAGAAAGTGCACCACAGTGGTCCTCATCTCATATGGAGAGGGGTTGAAAGACTCTTGAAATCTGTAACGGCGTTTGATGAGCAGCTGGGAAACATACCACGAAGTCTGCTGTGGGTATCCTTAAAAATAAAGTGGAACTTGAACTTCCTAGACTCTTCCATAAAGACCTTACTGGTCTCTAGAGCCTGGGGGAAAAGTGGGGCTTCTCAGCTGTTCCCCACTTATTACTATTCTCAGCACTCTGCTTTAAGTGGATTAGGATGAAAATAATCCTTCATTTAGTATTCTTTTTTAAAAAAATGTTTTTATTTAAGCCAGGTGTGGTGGCACACGCCTTTAATCCCAACACTCAGGAGGCAGAGGTAGGCGGATCTCTATGAGTTCGAGGCCACCCTGAGACTACATAGTGAATTCCAGGTTAGTCTGGGCTAGAGTGAGACTGTACCTTGAGAAACCAAAACAAACAAACAACAACAAAAACACATATTTTTATTTATTTGAGAGAGACAGACAGACAGAAGGGGCATGCCCGGACCTTCACCCACTGCAAACAAATTCCAAAGCATGAGCCACCTTGTGCATCTGGCTTTCAGTGGGTACTAGAGAAATCGAACCTGGGTCCTTACACTTTGCGGCAAGCACCTGAACTGCTGAACAACCTCTACAGCCCCAGAAAGTGAATCACAATTATCCTAGAGTTTCTAATCTCATAAGGGAAGAGGTAAAAAGACTCTTGACATCTGTAATAACATTTTATGAGTAGCTGAGAAACGTACCACAAAGTCTGGCATTTGTATACTTGAAATGTACAATTGTACCACCTGGACACTTCCATGAAGGCCTTACTGGTCTCTGGAAGCTGGGGTGTAGAGAGGGGCATCTTAGCAGTTCTCTATTGACTGCTATTCTCAGCACTTGCCTTTAAGTGGAGTAGAATGAAAATAAGCCTTCATTCAGCATTTAAAAAAATTGTGTTTGTTTATTTTTTATTTATTTGAGAGTGACAGAGAGAGAAAGAGGGGGAGAGAGAGAGTGAGAGAATGGGCATGCCAAGGCCTCCAGCCACTGCAAACGAACTCCAGATCTGGCTAACGTGGGTCCTGGGGAATCGAGCCTCGAACCTGGGTCCTTAGGCTTCACAGGCAAGCACTTAACCACTAAGCCATCTCTCCAGCCCTCATTCAGCATTTTTTATCATCACTGCCAACAACAACTGGATCCTTGACTGATTATAGAGTTCATGAAGAAGGGATGGCATATCTCCCTGGCAGGATATAGATCTTTTTTTTTAAGTTACAGTAAGTTTGCAGAATTGGAAATTTATATTTTTTAATTGTTCTGACAGAATTACATAAATAGCTCTAGTTCTACATCAAGCTGTGGTTTGCCAAAGGCACCACACTTTCTTTGTGGCAGAGGGACCCAGGGGACCCTGCCAGGAAAAAAAAAAAAAAAATTCAGGCAAATGGGGAACGCTCAGTACCAGGGAAACCTCAAGCCCAAAAGCTGGAAAGAGAAAGCTGTCGGGCTCCCTGTGATCTGTTATTGTCCCCATCTGTAGTTATTTTACTGTTCTGGGATTTTGTATCACATGAGTCACTTTCAAGAATGTTCTCAGAAGATCCTACCGGGAACCAGACTCCATCACTAATTTCCAAGGTCACCCTTGGGACAGCTCAGGGGGAGAGACATCTCTGGGTCTCCCGTGAAGCCAGCAATGACCACATTAGCTGCTACCGAATAAGCCTCCTGTTTGGACACAGATTTGTGGTAGTTGCAAGGAAGTCTTTCCCCATCTGAGCTTTCTGACTTCTTAAACAACTGAGCCAAAGGGAGAGTGTGGCTGAGGAGGTGGAGGAAGGGCATGCTGGCAGGAATGATACGAGCCAGCCTCTCTTCCCTGGCTGCCAGCCCTCACTTGGGTCAACGGGCAGCATTAGGACCAAGGAGCCAGTGACAACTTAAAGGAGCAGTCTCCACCTCTGCTGGGCACAGCCACCTGGTGAAAGCTTCTTTTTACTTTGGGTCTCTTCTGACTCAATTCATGTCTGGTGGGATTTATCACTGTGGATTCGTTCTCCACCTGACAATATGCTTATATTTCTCCCTCTCAGATGCATCAGTTTCCTAATAACCTCTCATCTCCCCCAAACCCGGGGAACTTTTCCTTACTATCTAAAAACTGACGGAAGGAATTTGACGGCTCTGAAGGGGGGTTTGGACTGATTTGGGAGGACAGCTCTCAGGCATGGACAGAGTCATCTTAAGATTGAAAGGTGCCAAGATGGATGTGGTAGTAAGAGCCCGTGATCCCAGCCTGGGCTACATATTACCTGCCTTAATAAAGGGGGTGGCCGGGCGTGGTGGCACACGCCTTTAATCCCAGCACTTGGGAGTCAGAGGTAGGAGGATTGCCATGAGTTCAAGGTCACCCTGAGACTACATAGTGAATTCCAGGTCAGCCTGGGCTACAGTGAGACCCTACCTCAACAAAACAAAAAAATAAATAAATAAAATAAAGGAGGTGGCTGGAGAGATGGTTTAGCAGTTAAGGCACTTGCCTGCAAAGCCTAAGGACCCGTGTTAGACTCTCTAGATCCCACATTAGCCAGATGCACAAAGGTGAGACAAGTGCAAGGTCGCACATGCCCACTAGGTGGCGCAAGCATCTGGCATTCAATTTCAGTGGCTGAGGCCCTGGCGCAAATTCTCTGTGACTCATTCTTTCTTAAAAAAAAAAAAAAAAAAATTAATAAAATAAAATTTAAAAAGGGAGAGGGGGTGGAGAGATGCCTTAGTAGTTAAGATGCTTGGCTACAAAGCTGAACAACCCAGGTTTGATTCCCGATACTCACACAGAGCCAGACTCACAAAGAGGCACATGCATTTGGAGTTCGTTTGCAGTGGCTGGAGGCCCTGATACACCCGTTCTCTTTTTGTCTCTCCTTGCAAATAAATGAATGAGGATATTTTTAAAAACAAGTTTAGCTGGGCATGGTGGCGCACACCTTTAATCCCAGCACTTGGGAGGCAGAAGAGGATCACCATGAGTTTGAGGCCACCCTGAGAATACAGAGTGACTTCCAGGTCAGCCTGGGATAGAGTGAGACCCTACCTCAAAACAAAACAAAAAAAAAGGACTTGAAAGTCAATCTCCTGGATGGCTAGAAAGTTAAGCAGTGCCATCACAGAGGTCTACTGCTGCCTGAACCACCATTCGGGAGAGCTGCCAGTACAGAACCTGGCACACTCGTGTGGAATGAATTTATGTGCAAAGTTGTAAATCAGGCCTCTTTCTTCACTAGGCGATCTTGAAGGAAGAAGTGAAAAGGCTGAGAAAAGACAGCAGGAGGCAAAGCTTGCAGAGACGGGTGAAGGCAGAGGGTTGCTACTGCTTATGCATGACCAGTGTTGCCCCAGGGTTCCTGTGTAAAAGCGGATCCCCCGTGGTGAGACACTAAGATGGAGCAAGCTTAGGCTGACCATGGAGTTTAGAGGCAGAGCCCCTGGGAGGTAGTTAGGCAGGATTAGCTACGGTCATGGAGGGGAGCCCTGTGACTGAATCCTGGCGGCTTAAAAGAGGAAGATCCCAAGAGGTATGCTGTGGTTTGCTTGCATGCTATTGGGACAAACACCCAACCAAAAGCAACTGGTGGGAGGAAAGGGTTTATTTTGGCTTACAGTCTCGAGGGGGAAGCTTCCTGTGGATGCAGGAGAAGCATAGCATGGGCGCACACTGGACATCGCCTCTGCCACAGCAGGTGGAAAACAGTGGCAAGATAGTGACATTCTAAAGCCCACCTCCCACAACACACCTCCTCCAGCGAGGCTCCACCTCCCAAGTTGCCATCAGGTGGGAACCAAACATTTGTAACACATGAGTTTACGGGGGGGGGTGGGTGTCATCAGATTTAAATCACCATGAGGAACACACTTGATGCTTCCTGCCTCTTATCATGGGATGCCCCTGCTGCCTCTGGACTCTTCCAAAGGAAAAAAAAAAAAACCAGGGGGCTGGAGAGATGGCTTAGCGGTTAAGCGCTTGCCTGTGAAGCCTAAGGACCCCGGTTCGAGGCTCGGCTCCCCAGGTCCCACGTTAGCCAGATGCACAAGGGGGCGCACGCGTCTGGAGTTCGTTTGCAGAGGCTGGAAGCCCTGGCGCGCCCATTCTCTCTCTCTCCCTCTATCTAGCTTTCTCTCTGTGTCTGTCGCTCTCAAATAAATAAATTTTAAAAAAAATTTAAAATATAATAATAATACAATTAGAGCTGGGTGTGGTGGCACATGCCTTTCATCCCAGCAGATCACCCAGGAAGATCACCATGAGTTCAAGGCCACCCTGAGACTGCATAGTGAAATCCAGGTCAGCCTAAGCTAGACTGAGAACTTACCTTGAAAACAAAACGAAACAAACAAACAAACAAACCCTATCATCCAGTACAAGCCCTCAACCTAGGACTTCTGGAACCAAACACCAAAATTAGCTTCTTTTCCATTACCCAGCCACAGGATTTCATTGTAATAACAAAAGAGAAACTACAACAAGGTGTTTATTTTTGACTGCGTGGAAACTCCAATTAAGGCCAAGTTGATATCAAGTCTTGGCACACACAGGGCAGCAAGTGTACCCTCAGTATGCTCAATGGCCTTTACCACACCCTTCTCTATCTTCCAGAAGCTCGTAGGACAGTAGCATTGCCAGGGCCAGATAGAACTTCCTGATTCTCCCAAGCCTCTCAGCTGAGATAAGAGAACCGCAAAGGGAAGAAGATACTTAGAACCTTTCAAAGATGGACTTTATTATTCATAAGGTCAGCTCTGAAATCAATCTAGAAATTCCCCCCCCCAAAAAAACACACATACTGGTTTGATCATACTGTTGTCTCTCTCTCTCTCTCTCCCACTTCTCTCTTTCTACTATCCCACAAGTCAGTAAACCCTATCTCTCAGGATTTCCCAAGGGCACTACTGCCCTGAGGATCTTCCCTTACAATGAGCCAGCGAAGGTGATGACTAGCTTGTGAAATGATGGCTCAGTGGCTAGGGGCACTAGCTTGCTAGGCCTGACAGCCTGGGTTCAATTCCCTAGTACCCATGTAGAGCCAGGTGCACAAAGTGGTGCATGCATCTGGAGTTCCTTTGCAGTAAAAGCATGCTAGAGCCTCCAGCCATTCTCTCTCTCTGACTCTGTCTCCCTCGGTCAAACAAATAAATATGATTATACTATTTTTTTTTTAATTTTTTTTGTTCATTTTTTATTTATTTATTTGAGAGCAACAGACATAGAGAGAAAGACAGATGGAGGGAGAGAGAGAGAATGGGCACGCCAGGGCTTCCAGCCTCTGCAAATGAACTCCAGACGCATGTGCGCCCCCTTGTGCATCTGGCTAACGTGGGACCTGGGGAACTGAGCCTTGAACCGGGGTCCTTAGGCTTCACAGGCAAGTGCTTAACTGCTAAGCCATCTCTCCAGCCCATGATTATACTTTTTTAGGGGGAAAAAAAGTATCAAAGGTTGGAGAGAGTTCCCAGCAGTTAAAAGGTACGTGCTTAAAAGCCTAACAGCCTGTTTTTGACTCCCCAGTATCCATGGAAAGCCAGATGTACAAGGTTGCACATGCACCTGGAGATCAACTGTGGGGCAAGGAGCCCTGGGCACATTCATTCTCTCTGTCTCCTCCCAAATTACAAAATAAAATATGGGCTGGAGAGATAGCTTAGCGGTTAAGCGCTTGCCTGTGAAGCCTAAGGACCCCGGTTCGAGGCTCGGTTCCCCAGGACCCACGTTAGCCAGATGCACAAGGGGGCACACGCGTCTGGAGTTCGTTTGCAGTGGCTGGAGGCCCTGGTGCGCCCATTCACTCTCTCTCTCTCTCTCTCTCTCTCTCTTTCTCTCTCTGCCTGTTTCTCTGTCTGTCTCAAATAAATTTAAAAAAAACAATCCCTTTAAACAAAACATATTTTTTTAAAAATTCATCAAAGAGAAAGGAGAAAACAGACTCAGCTGTTTTGATCTGGCTGTGAGCGCCAACGATGCAACACCCATAAAACAGGAAGAATGCTTTATCAAGAGACTCCACTTAAACGCCCGTGGTGTTCCCTCTGCTGTCACCCAAGAATAAAACCCCGGGCGGCGTCCACCTGTCTCGGCTTCATTCGCTCATGGTCACTCAGGATGGACTATAGCTAGACCAGGACCCTCTGTTTACTATAGACCTCAGGTTTTATGGACTGCATCTGACCCTGGAATCCCACATCCCTTACTCCTAGTTTCATTTTATACCTCGGTGAAAAACCCCAGGCAAAGGGAAGAAGTGTTCTTCCCAGTGGAACAGAATTCAGTAATTTATCCATCTTAAGGCCCTGATTCCAGCTAAATTATGTTATCTGAGGATGTTGCCAAATACAGGTCTGTTCTGTTTTGAATCAAGATACCATGTGTGTTAACCTCACATCCACATATTTGAAATTAAAAAAAAAAAAAAAAAATCATTGGTGACAGACATTGTGGTCACTCAAACCTCATAAAAACAGAGATCCAGGGTCTACAGAGAAAGCAACACTCAATCAGATCCCTATTTTACCTGGCAAGCCTCAGAGAGCAACGTGGAAGAGCGAGACGGACGGATTGTAAAGAGCCTCGGGGTGGGTGGGAACAGCCTGAGACCCCCATGTTTCCCCCATGCCTGCGGATACTGACTGAGGCCTCTTGGTCCCCACAATGAATACCAATAACCCCATCAAAGACGAACTGGGGTTGGGGGGAGAGGATCGGTGTGTGTAACCTGTTTCATTAAAAATAAATAAATAGGTAAATACAACAACAAAACCACCAACTCTGTTGCCAAGTATGTTATGCCTTCAGTATAGTTTTCCTGACAATCAGAATATTAAACCTCAACAAAAAGGAAGGCGAGATGTCCAGGATCAAGTCTATCTTAATTGGTATCCACACATGGGTTCGGGGGTGACCCCTGACCAACCTCCTCCAGGAGTCTGCCACGTGTTCTCTCTCCTTTTGTGTGTGTCCGTGTGTGCATGTGCATGTGGAGGCCAGAGGACAACCCTGGGTGTCATTTCTCAGGCAGCATCTACTTTTTAAAATTTTTGTACAAGGTCTCTCACTGGCCTGGAACTCATGAAGTAGACTGGATTGACTGACCACCAAGCCCCAGGGATCCATTCCTCTCTGCCTTCCCAGCACTGGGATTATAAGCAAGTGCCACCATGCCTGGCTTTTTGTGTGGGTTCTGGGGAATCAAACTCAGGTCCCCATGCTTGCAAAAGTATCTTACCAGCTGGGCCACCTCCTCATCCCTCCTTCTTTCCTTTTGGGCCTATAATGTCTGCTGGTCCCCTCCTGGGTTATGCCACACTGAGTGGACACTGCTTCAGGCCAGCCCTTATTTGATCCACAGGATATCAAGGGCAGAAGTATGTCCAACCATCACAGCTTTACCGTCTCGTGGGTTTGTTTCTATTGTAAAAGCCTTGCCTAATTCCGCCTGACCAGTGACGATAAAACTACAGTGAATGAAAGCTGTTGGCAGATCACTTGAGGGCCAACGCTAAGGGGCCAACTAGAATTCCTTTGACTCACATTCTTGGTCTTTTAAAAAAGAAAAGTAAGTTAATAATAATCTGAATTTACCCAAAGGAATAATTAATTTAAATTATTTTTTTTCCTCTTCCAATAATTCAAAATGTAAACCTTGAAAATCACAGACAGCATCCCCATCTCATAGAAATATAATCAACTCCACATGTGTAAAGTTTTCTAGCTAACATGCATAAAAGTTTCTTTCTGAAGTGATAAAAATACTCTAAATTGCTTATGGTGGTAGCATCACAATTCTGAATATGTTGAAAGCAACTGATCAAACAGATGAATTGTGGGATGTGTAAATCTCTCTATAAAAGTGTCACAAAATGGGCTGGAGAGATGGCTTGGCGGTTAAGCGCTTGCCTGCGAAGCCTAAGGACCCCGGTTCGAGGCTCGGTTCCCCAGGACCCACGTTAGCCAGATGCACAAGGGGGCGCACGTGTCTGGAGTTCGTTTGCAGAGGCTGGAAGCCCTGGCGCGCCCATTCTCTCTCTCTGTCTTTCTCTCTCTGTCTGTCGCTCTCAAATAAATAAATAAATAATTTTTAAAAAAAGTGTCACAAAATAATGAAGACTACCGCCTGCTACCTGAGCTCTGGCTGTACCTCTGGGCCTCTACCACGAGTCTGGGCACGTGACCACACGTACGTGACAAATACAGGTGACGGTTCAAGGGCTGAAGCCTGTTTCTTTGATTGCAAAGGGCAAAGGAGTGCATGCCCAGATCAACTGTTTCCTAGCCAGACTTATTACAAGAAATAAACCAGGGACCAGGGAGATGGCTCGGCGCTTAAAAGCACTCGCTTGCAACGCCTGCTGGCCCGGCTTCAATTCCCCAGCTCCCATGTAAAAGCCTGACGCAAAACAGAGACCCCGAAGCTCATGGGCCTGGGGTTCACCCGCTGTCTGACAGTTCATTTGCAGCAGCGGGACACCCAGTCTCAGAGAAGGTGGAACACAGTTGCCCTCGACCTCCTCGACATTGTGTGCACACAATGGCACAGACACACACACACAATTAATCTTTAAAAGAAAAAAAGACAGAACTCAGGGCTGGAAAGATGGCTTAGCAGTTAAGGCACTTGCCTGTGAAGCCTTAGGACCCAGGCTCGATTTTCCAAGTACCCACGTAAGCCAGATGCACACGGTGGTACATGTGTCTAGAGTTCGTTTCCAGAGGCTACAGGCCCTGGTGTGCCCATTCTTTCTTTATCTGCCCCCTCAAAAGAATAAAACAAAATAAAATAAAACAGCAATTCATCTCCGATTGACATCCTCCCAGAATCGAAAAGAACCGGGTCTTATGATAAGTGTTTTGAGAGGAAGGGGTGGTACGGGAGAGTGGGGGGAAGGGAGGTCACTCTTGATGCCCTCCTGGTCAGCTAGGTCGCAAAATGAGCCTCCAACCTCAGGACGGCTTTCCGCATCGGTCCTTCCAGAGAGATCTCTTTACCCTTGGCGAGACTCTTTCTTGGGGTTTCATCCAAGACTCCTTTTTTTAAAAAAGCTAATTTATTTATTTACTGATTTATTTATTTATTTATTTATATTAGAGTCAGAAAGAGAAAGAGTGAGTGAGAACGGGCATGCCAGGGTTTCCAGCCACTGCAAACGAACTCCAGACACGTGCGCCCCCTCGAAGCCATCCCTCCAGCGCTCAGACTCCTTGTACGATGTTAGGTTTCAAGGCTTCATCTGTTGCTTGGCGACTGCCTGACTTTGACGCCCCAGCACCCACGTGCACAGCTGCGCGTGGCCGCTCACACCTGTAACCCTCGTCTCTTCGGGAGCAGAGACGGGATAATCGCTGGGGCTCGCCGGTCAGCCAATCTGACGAAAGCACGGCAACTCTGGGATGAGTGCGACACACCGCATCTCAAAGGTCATGCGGGTGTGCAGTGGAAGGGGCACGTGACATCCTGTGGCCCCTTCGTGCGCATGTGCGGGACACGAGCAGGCACGCATCATGCCACACCACAGTAGTCTACACACACATCCGTATGTCTGTATGTACATATATACATGGGCAGGGGGTGGCACTCGGTGGCACTCACTTAGCATGTGCAAGTCGGGAGTGGTGGCGCACGCCTTTAATTCCAGCACTTGGGGGACAGAGTTTGTAGGAAGATCGCAGTGAGTTCGAGGCCACCCTGAGAATACAGACTGAATTCCAGGTCAGCTTGGACTAGAGTGAAACCCTACCTTGAAAAAAAAAAAAAAAAGAAAGAAAGAAAGAAATGCATAATTTGTCCATACAACAAAGTTTCCAATTAAAGAAAGAAAGAAAGAAGGAAGGAAGGAAGGAAGGAAGGAAGGAAGGAAGGAAGGAAGGAAGGAAGGAAGGAAGAAAGGAAGGAAGGAAGGAAGGAGGGAAGAAGGACGGACGGACAGGCAGGAGAGGTAGCTTAGTGGTTAAGTCACTTATGTGCAAAGCCTAAGAACCCAGGTTCAATTCCCCAGTACCCACATAAACCCAGATGCATAAAGTGGCACATATATCTGAAGTTCAATTGCAGGAGGGCCTATGCATCTATTCTCCCCTCCTTCTCTCCCTTCCTCCCTCTCTCCCTCTCTTTCTCTTTCTGCCTCTTCCTCTCTGTCTCAAATAAATAAAAAAAGTATATTTTATAAAAAAAAAAAAAAAGAAAGTCATTAAGCTGGGAGTGGTGGTGCACACCTTTAATCCCAGCACTTGGGAAGCAGGGGTAGGAGGATCACTGTGAGTTCGAGGCCACCCTGAAACTACATAGTGAATTCCAGGTCAGCCTGAGCTAGAATGAGACTCTATCTCAAAAAAAAGAAAGAAAGAAAGAAAGAAAGAAAGAAAGAAAGAAAGAAAGAAAGAAAGAAAGAAAGAAAGAAGGAAAGAAAGAAAAGTGCTTATTATCTGTACCTGACTATAAGCTGCTATATTTAAGATACTTGGCAATTATCAACCAAACAAACAGATCAAGATCAAAAGCAAGAAAGTAACAAGGCACATGTGGAAAACAATCACCTCAAGGCAAGCAAAGGGGTGGCAGGTATTGTCTACACCCAGTCCCCACCCCCAGGCCCCTAGGAGCTCCCCAAGGTTGTGCAGGGTGACCCAGGAGCTCTGAGGGCAGATGCTATCAGTTCCTGGGGAGTGGGGAGGGCTGGGGGGGTCAGCGACATGGTGGGGTCACAGATTGGCATGCCTTGCCCTTCATAGTTTTCTACTCTCTCACTTCATCCTGGTGTTGTCAATCCATCATCAGTTTATTAGCGGGTGACAGCTAGACTCTCTTCCCGCAGCCAGTTCTCATGTCTTCTTTTTTACTCCGATGGAATGCAGATTCCTCCCCATAACTTCCCAGTCCCTGCCCCTCTGAGGCCTTCCTTACACAATCCCACAGGCCACCCAGGCTTCCTCTGTCCCTTCCTGCGCCGATATGGTCAGAGGCCAGACCACTGCAGCCCATCCTTTCTCTTCCTGTCTGCATCCACCTTCACCGCAGACCTCCACCAATGCTTGACTCACAATCATTTGCCACTGTTTCAGATGAGTAACGCTTATCACCTTAGCTGGGTTTCCTATCATTGAAATATGTGAAAATCTTTTTGTTATTTTGGAGCAGGGTCTCACTTTAGGCGCGGCTGACCTGAAACTCTGTAGCCCAGACTGGCCTCAAACTCACAAGGATCCTCCTAACTCTGCCTCCTGAGTATAAGGATTCAAGGCATGTGTCACCAAGTCCAGCTGGTTTCCCAATCATTTTTAAATTTGTTTGCAAGCAGAAAGAGAAGGGGTGCACCTGGGCCTCTAGCCGCTACAAACAAACTTCAGTTGCATGTGCCACTTTGTGCATCTGGCTTTACGCTTGTACATGTGGGTACTGGGGAAGAGACCTCAGGTCATTAGGCTTTGCTGGCAAGCACCTTAATTGCTGAGCCATCTCTCCAGCCCAAGCTTCCCAACTGTGAGAACTAATTTACTATTCAGAAGTCTGCACTGACTACATACTAGGTGCCTGAAGAAACACAGCATCTAATGATCATCGATGGTGTTGGAGCAGAGGCGTCTGTGTTTCCTGCTGTATACGAATCCCAGACCACTTCCCCATGAGGACAAGCTGGTTGTCGTTCTCCCATGTCCATGAGGAGCCATCATCATTTCATAACACTCTCCAGATATTACAGTCTGCATATGCTCATATGAAATGGCTAAGTACTTGTGATATAACCTACACATATCTTCCCACATACTTGAAGTCTTTGAAATCCTTTTTTTTTTTTTTGGTTTTTCAAGGTAGGGTCTCACTCTAGCCCAGGTCTGACCTGGAATTCACTATGTAGTCTCAGGGTGGCTTCGAACTCACGGCAATCCTCCTACCTCTGCCTCCCAAGGGCTGGGATTAAAAGGCGTGCGCCACCACGCCCGGCTCAAGATTACTTTTAACGCCTCATATAATGGCCTGTTATGTTGTACTGTTTAAGGAATGTCAGGTCTGTGTGTGACCAGGACAGATGCAATTTGCTTCAAGGATTTCTCTGTCCACGTTGGTTGAATCCACAATGCAAAGCTAGCAGGTACAAGGGCCCAGTTGCTTCTGAGGCTTGGAACATGTCTTCATTCTGTTTCTTACTCCTGCCTGACTGCTTAAAGACTTTCTTTTTAATTTATTATTTTTTTTGTGGGGTGGGGAGGTTCAAGGTAGGGTCTCATTCTAGCCCAGGCTGACCTGGAATTCACTATGTAGTCTCAAGATAGCCTTGAACGGCCAAGCCTCCTACCTCTGCCTCCCAAGTGCTGGGATGAAAGGTGTGTGCGCACCACGCCCCGCTGGGACTTTCATTTTAATGCCTCTCCCTGAATCACTCATCCTTCCCTGCGGCTTTCTCTAACCAACGGTTCCTTCCCCACCGCCACCCCCTGCAGAATTCCCTTTAGAATCTGAGTCCTCGATCTTTGATTTCAATTATTCTTGAAACTACCTTGATTTCCCCACTGGACTATAATAAGCACGATGAACATTAGTGCAAGAGCTGCAGGCATAGCTTGGGACAGCGGGTGTGCCCAGTGTTCAGACCCCTGGGCTCAGTCCCTAGCCAGCCTTGGTTACATGAGACCCTGTCTAGAAAACAGAATGTTGCTTTTAGAAAAATAATGAGCGCAGCGGCAGAATAGATTACTGACCTTTGAATCACATTATAGATGCAAATCTCTTAACATTCTATGGCCTAAAGAAATTATCTATTCCAGGGGGGAGGGAGGGTATTACCACAGGATATTTTTTTATAATCATGGAAAATGTTAATAAAAAAGAAAGAAATTATCTATTCCAATCCCTTTATTTTGGGAAACTTGTGCCCAAATTTATATTATGATGAAATTTACACAGGTCCTCAGTGTGTAGCAGAGGAAAGTCTATGACTTTGGTCACTGTGTTTCTGATGTAGAAATATTCAAATATTCAATGATCTATATGTACACATACAGACACATGAAAAGAGAAAGAATGAAAATGGGTACAAATGTATTAAATTCATAATTTGACACAGATTTATTTATTTATTTATTTATTTATTTTGCTATTCTGTTTTATTTAGGAGAAAGAGAAGCAGAGAGGGGGAGAAAGAGGATGGGTGCTCCATGGTCTCCAGCCACTGCAAACCAACCCCAGATGCATGCACCACCTTGTGCATCTGGCTTATGTGGGTCCTGGGGAATCAAACCTGGGTCCTTAGGCTTCGCAGAGCAGCCATGCACCAAAGGCTTCTAAACCCTGTGTCTTCCTTCCCGCTTGTGACTACCTGCTGAGGGTCAGCCAAGTGGACTCGCAGGACAGCAGTTTAGTGACCGCTGTGGCCAATGGTGGGCACAGCATGCGAAGTGGCATTATGTGCCAACCTTCTTTCAGGGGTTTACAGCAAACAGATTCTTACACCTCACCCCAACTTTGCCATGGGACAAAAAAATGGGCCCCCATGTTCTCTTCCTTTGCACAAATAGGGAGAGGCAGGCACAAAGGGGAGCCCCCCCCATACTTGGAGACCACTGAAGTTTCACCCATACCGAACACAGAGCAATAAGAGAGAAGAGGCTGTTCCACCTGGCATGTGGACCCTGATCCCCGTTGTGATTCAGAAATTCTGCTGGCGGGTGGGGAGATAATTTGTAGGGTGAGCTGGTCTTTTTCTTTTATGCGAACAGGTGGCAATTTGAAACAACAGTCTGTTATTCCCTAAATCTCAAATTCCCGGGGGCAAGAAGCCACGTTTCCCCTTCTTTAACTGTGCATGATGCTCAGCACATCCTGGACGATTGATACATGTCACATCGTTTTTACACTGCGCTGACCAAGAATGACATTTTCCCCAGATTTTCTTGCATTAATTTCTCAGCAAGACTCAAGAAGTGTGTTTCCCAAGGAGAGGACTGAGCAGGCCAGTTTTCTGTGGTCACATCTCTTCCCTCAAGTCCATGAACGTGACAGTCCCTCATTCCCCACACCAACGGGCTCTCCTGAGCCCTCCCTCTCTTTGACTCCACTTTTCCTATACCCATGAGCATACTGTGGATGAGAGTCTTTGACATGCTTCCCCATTGTTTCCAGCACAATAGGGCAGCTCCATTTTCTTTTATTGATTTATTTGAGAGAGAGAAAGAGAAAGGGAGAGAACAGGTGCGCCAGGGGCTCCAGCCACTGCAAACTTGTTTGTTTTTTTTTTTTTTAAATAAGATCTCATTATGTAACTTAGGCTACCCTGGACCTCAATCATCCTTCAACCTCTGCCTGCTGAGTGCTAAGATTACAGGTGTATACCATGTCACCCAGCTAACTGAGTGCATACATTCTTAAAAGAAAAAGCTTTGTTTCCATAAAGACTTTTAAAAAAAAAAATCAGCCAGGTGTGGTGGCACACGCCTTTAATCCCAGCACTTGGGAGGCAGAGGTAGGAGGATCGCCGTGAGTTTGAGGCCATCCTGAGACTACATAGTGAACTCCAGGTCATCCTGGGCTACAGCAAGACCGTACCTTGAAAAACCACAAAAAACAGAAAAGAATTTTTAAAAATAAATAGGCTTGGTGTGATGGCACACACTTTGAATCCCAGCACTTGGAAGGCCAAGATAGGAGGAACACCATGAGTTTGAGGCCACCCTAAGACTATAGAGTGAATTCCAGGTCAGCCTGGGCTACAGTGAGACCCTACCTCAAAAACCAAACAATAAAAAATATTATATTACTTTTAACTAACCATTTTAAATTACATTACTTATTTATTTATTTGAGAGGGACAAAAAGAGACACAGACACATATAAAAAGAGAATGGGTGTGCCACTGCAAAGGAACTCCAGACATATGTGCCACCTTCTGCATCTGGCTTTACATGGGTACTAGGGATCAAACCCAGGTCCTTAGGCTTTGCAGGCAAGTGCCTTAACCACTGAGAAATCTTTTCAGCCCTCAATCACCACTTTTTTTTTTTTTTTTTTTTTTGGTGTTTCAAGGTAGGGTTTCACTATAGCCCAGCCCAGGCTGATCTGGAATTCACTATACAGTCTCAGGGTGGCATCGAACTCAGGTGACCCTCCTACCTCTGCCTCCCAAGTGCTGGGATTAAAGGCATACGCCACCACACCTGGCACTTCAATCACCATTTTTAAAAATAAGTTTTGGAAAATGTTAATAAAAATTTAAAAAATTTAAAAAAATAAATTTTGTTTTCTGAAAAATGGGTATAGAGTTTTTCATGATGATAATGAATAAAACAGTTAAAAGCTAAGGTTGTTCCACTCACCTTGGAAACATGGCTCATGGCATGCAGGAGGCATTTGGTAAATATATATCAGAATTGTGAGTCTTCATATTTCCTCTCAATTACTGGCAAAACAACTTAACAACACAATGTCATGTAAACCACGAGGTAGAATAACCTAAGTTACATCTTAATATTTTACCAAGTAGCCCAGAGAAAGAAGAGAGAATATGGTGATCTCTCACTACAGTTCTGAGCTCAGAAGATTAAAGATCTAAGATTCCAGAGATGGACTAGAGAGATGGCTTAGTGGCTAAAATACTTGCCTGAAAAGCCAAAGGACCCAGGTTCAATTCCCCCAGGACCCATGTAAGCCAAATGCACAAGGTGATGCGTGCGTCTAGAGTTTATTTGCAGTGGCTGGAGGCCCTAGCACACCCATTCTCCCTATCAGCCTCTCTCTCTCTCTCTCAAATAATAATAAAAGAAAATAGAGGCTGAAGAGATGGCTTAGCAGTTAAGCACTTGCCTATGAAGTCTAAGGACCCTGATTCGAGGCTCAACTACCCAGGACCCACATTAGCCAGATGCACAAGGTGGCACATGCATCTGGAGTTCATTAGCAGTGGCTGGAGGCCCTGGCATGCCCATTCTCTATCGACCTGCCTCTTTCTCTCTCTGTTGCTCTCAATTAAATAAGTAAAAATAAACAAAAAAAATTAGGGGCTGGAGAGATCGCTTAGCGGTTAAGCGCTTGCCTGTGAAATCTAAGGACCCCAGTTCGAGGCTTGATTCCCCAGTACCCATGTAAGCCAGATGCACAAGGTGGCACATGCATCTGGAGTTTGCCTGCAGTGGACAGAAGCCATGGAGTGCCCATTCTTTCTCCCTGCCTCTCTCTCTCTCTCAAATAAATAAAAATATTTAAAATGCCAGAGGCTAGCATTGGAGGTGTGGCTTGGTGACACAGCACATGCTTAGTAGCACATCAAAGGCCTTGAGTCCAATCTCCAGCACCAAAAGAAATAAAAGTACACAAAATTCCAGCAATGATTTTACTTATAGATTTTTCTGTTCCACAGAAAGCCTATTTCATTAAATATTAGAGACTTCAAGGATTGGAAAGAAGGCTAGAGAGATGGCCTAGTCATTAAGGCACTTGCCTGCAAAGCCTAAGAACTCATGTTTGAATCTCTAGGTCTCATGTAGCCAGACACACAGTGACACAAGCATGCTATGCTGCACATGCACACAAGGGGGCGCAAGTGTCTGGAGTTTGTTCACAGTGGCTGAAGGCCCTGGTGCGCCCATTCATTCTCTATCAAGAAAAAACAAAGGAATTGGAAAGAATAACTGAGCCTAGCCTTTTTTTTTTTTTTTTTTTTTTTTTTTTTTGAGGTAGGTTCTTTAGTGCAGGCCGACCTAGAATTCACTCTGTAGCCCAGGCTGACCTTGAACTCACAGTGGTACTATCTCAGCTCCCTGAGTGCTGTGACTGAAGGAGTGCACCATCATGCCTAGCTAGCCTCGGAACCTCCATTTCTACTAGAACTTATGTGTTTCCAAGTTCTGCCTTCCCGTTTTTCTGACAAGTCCAAATTTCTCCATCTTCTACAGCATGTGAAAGAAACTAATCTTTCAATTAAAAGTGTATGAAAATATTTACACTCATAAAGATTGCTATTCAAATACATAAAAAGAGAAGCTTGTATCAATCAGATCCAAGTGTCAGTATTCAAAAACCTATAAAAGGATAAAAATAAAATTATCAGAAGCAGCAGAAAGTGTTTGGAGTGATGACTCAGAACAAGAAATCAGTTTCACAATATTTCATGTGGCAAGGGTTGCATTCATTAAGATTTGAGACTTTCTTATTTTAGTTCCTCTTCTGGAAAAAAAAAAATTGTTCCTTAAAAAATCTGCTTAACACGCCGGGTGTGGTGGCGTATGCCTTTAATCCCAGCACTCGGGAGGCAGAGGTAGAAGGATCACAATGAGTTAGAGGCCAGCCTGAGACTACATAGTGAATTCCAGGACAGCCTGAGTTAGAGTGAAACCCTACCGCTAAAAACAAACAAACAAACAAAAATATCCGCTTAACACTACTGACAATATTAAATTTCAAACAAAGTAACTTTAATTCATTTGCTTCTCTAATACACTGGTTTCTTGTTTCTCATGTGTTTGTTTGTTTGTTTGTTTGTTTCTTTTTCTCTTGTAGATTAAGAACTTAGCTGTTGGGCTGCAGAGATGGCTTAGCGGTTGAGGCGTTTGCTGGCAAGGCCAAAGGACCCTGGTTCGATTCCCCAGGACCCACGTAAGCCTGATGCACAAGATGGAGCATGTGTCTGAAGTTTGTTTGCAGAGGCTAGAGGACCTGGTGTGCCCATTCTCTCTTTCCCTGTCTGTCTGTCTCTCAAATAAATAAAAATAAAAAGTTAAAATTAAAAAAAAAAGAACTTAGCTGCTTTGAAAATTCAGTTCCATGGCACTCCATCTATAACAGAATGACAATAGAAAAGTAAACTTGGGCTGGGCATGGTGGCACATACCCTTAATCCTAAGCACTCAGGAGGCAGAGGTAGGAGGATTGCTGTGAGTTTGAGGTTACCCAGAGACTACATAGTGAATTCCAGGTCAGCCTGGACTAAGTGAGACACTACCTTGGGGAAAAAAAAAAAAAAAGGAAACTTACAGTTATTTTGTGAATAAACTGGGTTTTTAAATGTGTCACATTGTACATGAGGATTTCCAAGTGGAATGGCATAACGGTGTGCACCAGTAATCCCAGCACTCAGGAGGTGGAGACAGGTAGATCCTCGGAGCAAGCGAGCTAGAGTGGCTGAATCTGTAAGGTCTGGGCTCTACAAGAGACTGTGTGTCTCAATAAGTAAGGTAGCTAGATTGAGGAAGATACCCAATGTCACCCTCTGGCCTCCACACACATGGACATATGCACCCTCACCCCCACAAACATGCATACAACAAAAAAGGAAACAAAAAGTAAGGGGGCTGGAGAGATGGCTTAGTGGTTAAGGCCACCTGACAGCAAAGCCAAAGGACCCAGGTTCGATTCCCCAGAACCCACGTAAGCACAAGGTGGCGCATGCATCTGGAGTTTGTTTGCAGTGGCTAGAGGCCTTGGTGTGCCCACTCTCTCTATTTGCTTCTCTCTCTCTCTCTCAAATAAATAAATATATATATTTTTAAAGTAAAGCACTACTGAGAATTGCCTCATTCAGCACTCACAGCTGACACTGTCAAGTGAAGACACAGGGAGGCTAGCTTCCCAAGGCCTCTGTGCCACTGGTAAGCAGCAAGCTGCAGGCAATCTGACTACTGTAACAAGTCTCTTAGCCATGATGCTATTGCCATGGCTACATGAACTCCACCCCCTTCCTTATAATGCTAGTGGTGGGGCTGGAGAGATGGCTCAGCAGTTAAGGTGCTTGCCTGCAAATGCCTAAGGACCTGGGTTCGATTCTCCAGCACTCACATAAAATCCAGATGCACAAGGTGGTGCATGCGTCTGGAGTTCACTTGCAGAGGCCAGAGTCCCTTGCGTGCCCATTCATTCTCTCTCTTTCTCTCTCGCTCTGCCCTCTCCCGCCTCTTTCTCTCTCAAATAAATATTAAAAAAAAATTTTTAATGCAGCTGGGCGTGGTGGTGCATGCCTTTAACCCAGCACTCGGGAGGCAGAGGTAGGAGGATTGCCATGAGTTCAAGGCTACCCTGAGATGACAGAGTTAATTCCAGGTCAGCCTGGACCACAGTGAGACCCTACCTCGAAAAAAAAAAAATTTTAATGCTAGAGGTAGGGTTGGGGAGATGGGTCATTGCAGTTAAAACCCTTGCTTGCAAAGCCTAATGGCTGGGATTAGATTCCCAGTACCCATGTAAAGCCAGACGCACAAAGTGGAGCCTGGTTCTATAACATGTCTGGCACAGCAGGTGGCATATTCATTCATTTTCTCTCTCTCTCTCTCTCTCTCTCTCTCTTTCACTTGCTGGCTAATGAAAAATAAATAAGGTATAATAAGTTTATAAACCAAGTATGGAGGCTCATGCCTTAAAAAACTAAAATGCTGAGCAGGGCATGGTGGCGCACCCTTTTAATCCCAGCACTCAGGAGGCAGAGGTAGGAGGATCGCCATGAGTTCAAGGCTACCCTGAGACTACAGAGTGAATTCCAGGTCAGTCTGAGCTAGAGAGAGGCCCTAGCTTGAAAACCCAAAAAACTAAAAATAAAAATAAATAAGATGCTGGTGGCCACCAAGCCTTTAAATGAAAAAGAAAATTAAAAAAAAAAAACACTATGATGAATAGAGTCTTGATACTCCATGAATAAAAAAAACATGGCCATGAGGCACTAGTAGTGAGGACTGATAAGGCCTTGAGGCAAGGAGGAAGTAAGATGGGAGAGGAGCAGAGAGCACAGGCACTGAGATTCCCAGTCTGTGGGAGAACTGAAACTTTACAAGGGATTCGTGGGGCGTTGCGCAGGGGACAGAGCACTGAGCAAGGTCGGTGAGAGCAGTCAGCGGTCATTAATGGCAGCCACACTTGAATGCAGGTCTACCTCATTCATAACTTGGCTGAGGGGCTGGAGATCAGCCTGGATCTTTTTTTTTTTTTTCTCCTTTATTATTTATTTATTTGAGGGGTGGAGAGGGAGGAAGAGAATAAGCGTGCCAGGGCCTCTAGCCACTGTCAATGAACACAAGATGCATGTGCCACCATGTGCATCTGACTTACGTGGGCTCCAGGGAATCGAACCTAGATCCTCAGGCCTCGCAGGCAAGCACCTTAACCACTGAGCCGTCTCTCTCCAGCTTGACCCAGATCTCTGAAAGGACATTTCAGAGTCCATCTGCTTCAAGTCGCTTGGGCTTGCTACCAAAAGGAATAACTCATTCCCACCCCCAACAGTCAAACACCGAAAACAACCTAACATCTTCATGCTGTCCTCACAGAAAAACAGCTGAGGAGATTTTTTTTTTTTCCTCTAATTTTTCCAAAAATAAGAGCAAACCACATTCAGCTTCAACCCAATTGTTGGAAAAACAAATTATTCCTTCTCATCTCCCTCCCACAGCCTCCCCAGAATTCACTGGTGAACGAAAACCAGGGAAGGGCAAAAGGAAGTGATGCTTCAAATGGTTGGAACACAGGCTCAATATTCCACATACGAAGTCGTGAAAGCCCACATGTACGTGACAGCGGACAGTTCACACCCATCTACAATGGCTTGTTGCCCCCCCCCCCGAACCTTCGGGTGCCCTGGGAATGGACGTGTCTGTGTGCTGTTCAGTCCAGAGGCCAGTGGAGAGAACATGGGAGTCTAATCAGGTTCTTGCTTTTGTTTGTGGGGTTCTCATGCCACACATTGAACATTGAATCCAGGGCCTCACTGATGGTGGGCGCATATTCACTGAGCTACATACAGCCTCGGCCCCTTGAGATCAAGTGTAATAAAAATGTTGGCTGCCCCCCTGATTCCTTGAGCTGTATAGCTCCAGGTAGATCCCACCTTAATGATCTCAGACAGAAAATTAAAGAATGAGCTGGAAAGTGTCTAGCACATAGGCAATGTTCAAGAAAGGGTGCATATGGATTTAGTGTATACAAAAATGGAAAATATAGCCAAGCGTGGTGGCGCACACCATTCATCCCAGCACTCGGGAGGCAGAGGTAGGAGAATCGCTGTGAGTTTGAAGCCAGCCTGGGACTACAGTAAGACCATAGCTCTAAAAATATAAGAAGGTGTGTGTGTGTGTGTGTGTGTGTGTGTGTGTGTGTATTCACACAGAAATATGGTTTTGAGCATTGTTTACTGATGAGAAAGACGGATGAGAAGTCCTCTACAGAAGACAAGAAGAAGCCAGACGTGGTGACGCACGCCTTTAATCCCAGCACTCAGGAGGCAGAGGTAGGAGGATCGCCGTGAGTTCGAGGCCACCCTGAGACTACAGAGTGAATTCCAGGTCAGTCTGGCCAAGTGAGAGTGAGACCCTACCTCGAAAAAAAAAGAAAAGAAAAGAAAAGAAAAGAAAAAAGAAGACAAGAGATGCCTGGACAAACACTGTTGGTAAGTAGCACTGTGAAGATCACTGATGACATTGTACATCATCAAGTCTCCCCAGGTTATTTAAAGGAAAATGACAGTCCACCGGACTTGCCTAGGCTGGGAGCACAGGAGTAACAGATGACCTACTTCATGAGCCCCTTTAAGACAGTTCAACCTGAGAATCTATTTGGGTCCACTTGTTCCACGTGCGGTTTGACACCCAGATTCTTATAAAATCAAAAAAGAAAAGAAAAGAAAGAAAGAAAAACACACACTCTCTATTAGGATTTGTAAAGCCCCATCAATAAAGCCCTCCCACTAAGTGTCGCAAATGGCTTTGAACATTTCAAAGAAACCCTTCAAAGGGCACCGGGTCCTGTCTTCTACTTATCTCCCAGGGTCAGCCCTTCTCCTCATGAAGTCCTCTTTCCACTTAAGAGATGTTTGCAGAAGGTGCATGCTGGGCTCCCCGCAGGAAATGATGGAAATTCCTGGCATTCTCATCACAGACCAGCTAAACACTGCTGGTGTCAGTGCTCCCAAGGGATGAAGGGTGGGGGGGGGAGGGCACAGAAAAGACTACACCTTCTCCAAATCCAAAGAGGAAGCCAAGCTTCTAGGCAGGGTCCCAGCAAACAGGAGAAAGGCCAACAGGCAGTGTGCCTCGCCCAGCGAGCCGCAGAGACACCCGGGTTCAGCTGGAGCACTTTTCCAGCGGGCATCCTCTCCGTGAAAGCGCGGCACTCTCTGCATCAGGCTGGGAACACGGCTTCGTAGTAGAGCACGTGCTTAGTATAAGAGGCCGTGGGCAACATCTCCAGTGCCAAGTGTGCGTGAAAACACACACACACACACACACACACACACACACATCCTTTTATTCAATGAAAGCAGAAACTCACCAAGTGCCTCAGAATTTCCTTCTGGTTTTTGTGGCTTTGAGCATATCCGCGATGGGATTTTCCCCATAAGCCTAAGTGGCCCTCTATGCTTTCAGACATTCGGTTTCTGAAGCCAGGGACAGTGACACCCACCTGGAATCCCAACACGGAAGAAAACTGAAGCTGGGGCAGGAGGACCACTAGGTCAAGGCGGGCCATCACGTACAACAACCACAAAACAAAGCAACAAAACATTCAGGGCCTGTAAACCTTTCAGGAAAATAAAATAAAAATAATAACAGCAGCTCAATGATGTATCTGGAGTTGTTGAAGTCTATCTTTTTGAAGGATGGCAACAAGTGAAGATTAAAGTAAGGGACTCAGGGCCAGACTTGGGTCTATTCAACACAGGCTAACCTGCTAAAATTATCCTTGCTAACAGAGTGTGGTGGTGGTGATACCTCTGGTCCTGGCTACCCAGGAGGCTGAGGCAGAAAGATGTCTTAAATCCAGGAGTTCAAGGCAGCCCCGGCACTTTAACAAGAACCCTATTTCAAATAAATGAACGGGGCTGGAAAGATAGGTCAGCAGTTAAGGGACTTGCCTGCAAAGCCTAATGACCAGGGTTGATTCCCCAGTACCCCCATAAAGCCCCATGCACATGAGTCTGGAGTGTGTTTGCAGTGGCTAGAGGCTCCGGCATACCCCTTCTCTCTTTCTCTGCTTGCAAGTAAACAAAAATATTGTTTGTTTGCTTTCTTTTTGAAAGACATTCAAGTGCAAGACAGATGGCTTAGCGATTAAAACACTTGCCTGTGAAGTCTAAGGATTCTGCTTAAATTTCCCAGGACCCACATAGGCCAGATTCACCAGGTGGCACATGCACCTGGAATTGGTTTGCAGAGATCCTGAGATCCTGGCATGCCCATTCTCTATCTGCCTCTTTCTCTCTCTCTCTCCCTCCCCTCTCCCTTTCAAATAAATAAATAATTTTTTTAAAAAAAAGACATTCAAATAAATGAATGCATGAGTGGGGGCTGGAGAGATGGCTTAGCGGTTAAGTGCTTGCCTGTGAAGCCTGAGGACCCCAGTTCGAGGCTCAATTCCCCAGGGCCCATGTTAGCCAGATGCATAAGGGGGCACATGTGACTGGAGTTTGTTTGCAGAGACTAGAGGCCCTGGCGTGCCCATTCTCTCTCTCTGCCTCTTTCTCTCTCTGTCACTCTCAAATAAATAAAAATGAATGTATGAGTGAATAAAATACATTTTCCCCTGCTAATCTGTAATTATTTTTCAAAGGAAAGGAAAAGAAGGTTTGTTTGGCATGAAAAGAGACTTGTGAAGTTCTGGGTAAACAAGCGATTCAGGGACCTACTTGAAAGGCCATACCAACTAACCTGCAAGGAAAAGTCATCTACACCTCTCCTTACTGTAATGTCTAAATAATTTTTCAGTAGTTCCCTTGGAAGGAGACACTTTGTGTACCAAGCATGTGAGTTCTTCTCCAGAGAGAATGCCTCCTTTTACTTTTGGTGACTTTTTTCAGTTTGTAAATTTTCAGACCTTCTTCTACCACCGTCATTAATAATCTCTCTCCCTGCACCACAAAAAAAAAAAAAGGGCAACTTTTTTTTCTCCAAACTTTGCATGTCAAACACAGACAGCAAATGTTTCCAGCTGCACACAGTTGCTCACTATAAACTCATAAATCCACCCATGGTTTTTATAGGCTGAACCATGTATCTCTTGTCCCTCCATCATTCCAACATAGACACCTATTTTTTTTAATATTTTTATCTTTGTTTTTATTTATTTATTTGAGAGCAAAAGACAGAGAGAGAAAGAGGAGAGGCAGATAGAGAGAGAGAATGGGCGGGCCAGGGCCTCCAGCCACTGCAAACGAACTCCAGACGCGTGTGCCCCCTTGTGCATCTGGCTAACGTGGGGTCCTGGGGAACTGAGCCTTGAACCGGGGTCCTCAGGCTTCACAGGCAAGGGCTTAACCGCTAAGCCATCTCTCCAGCCCTAAACACCTATTATTATACCAGGCCACAATCCAAAAATAACAAAGGTGAACCCATTGAAAACAATCAATGAAGCCAATTCAACCGAGTGACCCCTGGTACAGAGCTGGGCCAGGAAAATTCTAGCGGGGAAGCTCAGGACATCCAAGGTGATTCACCCCTCTTTGCCTTTCGGCTATCGATGTCACCAAGGGATTCCAGAGCCATGTGGGTTCTGGGGAGGATGGTGGTGGATGTTTGATGGTGCCAGCGATTGAACTCAGGGCCTTGGATGTGCTAGGATGCGAGGCAAGTAGTTCCATGCATGACTGTATTAAAAACAGTAGTTCCTTGCCCAGGCTCAAGAATATTAAAATCTAGCACATAAAAGCCCATCGCTAGAGGTGAAACATACAGGCAATATACTATTACGGCAACAACCATCAATTAAGAATTCTTTGGTAACAACCAAATGAATAACCAGATATTGCAACAACTCAAGTATTACTGAGCAAAGTGCATTTCTACAGTATTCAATGTTGCTATTCAGTTTCTAACTTAAAACAGCCTGTGATAGACAGGCAGAAAAGAAGGTCCTCACAATAGACTGCCTCTGCTTGAGACCTCAGGATGTAATTATTGCATGCTGCTGAGATACTATCCTTGAGCCTGGGCAAGTGCACAAGTCATTTGAAAAGAAACATGGTTTACTTGCACAAAACTGACCAGGTTTTTTGTTTTTTGTTTTTTTTTGTTTGTTTGTTTGTTTTTGTTTTACGAGGTAGGGTCTCACTGTAGCCCAGGCTGACCTGGAATTCACTATGGAGTCTCAGGGTGGCCTCGAACTCACGGCAATCCTCCCACCGCTGCCTCCCGAGTACTGGATTAAAGGCGTGCGCCACCACGCCTGGCAAAACTGACCAGTTTTGAGGGATCATTAATGCCCTTGAAGTGGGTTTTGTGGGTGTGAAACAAATGGTGAGAATTTCAATTGGTCCCTCTTATTATTAGTATTGAAATTAAAAGTCTACTTAATTTATCAAGGCATGTTTATACCATGATTTTATATACTTGTATCTATCAATAAACATTCTGATACTTGAAAGAAAAAAAAAAAGATAGCAGTTTCCAGGAAATAGGTTAAAAAAAAAAAGGTATCGTGGCATATATTCTATGGATAGGAAATAAAATATTAATAGAGAGGGTCAGGCGTGGTGCATGGCCATAACCCTACCATTTGGGACACTGAAGGAGGGTCACAAGCTGGAGGACAGCCTAGGCTATACAATGAGACTCTAACTTACATCCATTAACCGACTAGCGGGTACCTCATGTCTCAGAAAAGGAACTCTGTCAAATCGTAACCATAGTGACATCTCAATTAGCTCTGCAGACCGAGGCCAAGAAATACTGACCCATAAAGACTGATTAAAGCTTGAAAATGCTCACTTAATTAACTCTTCAGCGTCTCCCCTCATCGAAGCTTTTGTCACAGGAACAAATTAGTGGCCAAAGCACCAGATTTAAAACTCTCTCTTTCAGACACCTGCCCAGAACTTTGGGAATGGGGTTAACAGCTTTGATGTGCGGAAAGACTAAGGAAAAATGGAAGACCTGGTTGAGACTAAAATGTAATAACAAATCAGTGAGCAATGCCTGTACCATGACAATACAGTACCACGCTGCAGAGCAGGAGATCACACATTTTTCTCTGTGCCGTAATCCTGGGCTGAACTTGAAAAAAAAAAAAGACAACATTATGCTGTAAACAGCCCTGACCTTACATAGCGAATGCTTCTGAATAACTATGTATGAATAACTTTGGAAACCAGCCCACCCAGTAATGATGTGCTACAACAATGGCCCCTCTGTTCTGAGAATAATTAACCCCTGGTTCATCTGTAGGCCAAATTCAAGTTGGGTTTATTCCATTTGCACAAATAAGACATACCTAAAATTAGACCCTAACTAAACCCTCTAGGGTATCCAGTCTGTTCTTGCAGGAAAAAAAATAATAAAAATAAAAAACGAATATTATGGTCGTGTTTAGAGATAAATCACACCTTCTTGACCCCTGAAGAATCAGGCTTGTAGTTGCTGCACCACAATGCACGGAGAGTGTGAACAGTCCCAAATCTCATCAGAATGACAATGCAACCTCGTGTGTTTCCAATTCAGCACTTCAAAGCCCACGTCCATCTGGAATCTCTCTCATTCTCACCACAGCCCTGACAGGTAGATGTATCTACGTTGTATCTACCTTGCTTAAAAGACGACAGGTTTCTTGTCATGCAAATAATGAGAGGACAGAGTTTGCAGGCTGTCTCACATGTTCAGTTTTCTTTTTAATTATTTTAATGCATTTATTGAGAGAAAGATAGAGAGAGAGAGAATGGACATGCCAGGGCCTCTAGCCACTGCAAACAACTCCAGACGCATATGCTATTTTGTACATCTGGCTTATGTGGGACCCGGAGAATCAAACCTGGGTCCTTAGGCTTTGTAGCCAAGCACCTTAACCGCTAAGCCATCTCTCCAGCCCCAGACATTTTTCTACCTATCAACCTACTGCATGGAAGGGACTGGGCCTCATAAAGTCACACCTGAGAAATGGGTTCTTGGGTTCTACCAGATAACTTTTCTTTTTTAATCTTTTAAAGAACTGAGTCCAGAGTCCTGGCCACTGTACAATTGGCCAAGTCTTCCAGTGGGAACAGACTGAGTGTCCTGCCCACCTCATGGCTCCTAAACCACGGGTGTACTTTTCAAGTACCGTAAATCAAGTGGCCACCTCAATCTGTTGTGAGGGCCTATCTTAAACAACACCAGCCTGGCCGAATAAGAACTAGAACTTTCCAACCAGCTCCAAACAGTTCACTAAAGTAATCTATCTGGGTCATACTTCCTATATCTGTGGACTTAAAGGCAAATTCCATCTCAAAGGTTGTTTCATCTGAAAAATTTTGCACTAGCCCTGTGCTAAGTAGCATTGTTTTTGCTTAGAACAGAACTCAAGGATTACCAATATCAGAGCTGGGGGCATGGCTCAGCAGGTAAGGTGCTTGCTATGCGATCACAGGGACCTGAGTCGAAGCCTCCACCACCCATGCATATAATGCTTGGGTACCAGAGGGTGCACCTGTAATCCCAGCGTGGGGGAGGCAGAGACAGGGGAGTCCCTTAAGGCTCACTGGCTAGTCAGACTGAATTAGTGAGCTCTAGGTTCACCAAGAAAGGCTGTCTTAAAGAAAGAACTGGGCAGTGATAGGGGCAAACATTGCTGAGCACCAGCTTCTAGAACCACACACGCACACTTACCCACACACGGGCATATCTACACACATACGTACACACGTGTGCCAAAAAAAAATTACCAACATCAGTATCATCTCTTTTTCATTTTTGTATTTAGAGATAGTCTTACAGCCCAGGTTGGCTCAAACTCACAGTATACCTAAGGATGACTTTGATTCTCCCGCCTCCATCTTCCAAGTCCTTGGACGCAGATACACCTGTGGCTCAAGCGCGTCTCTTTTACAGCTCACCTCGGGAATTCCCATTTGCATTTCAACTTTTTCTCCTTCTTCCCCCTCCCCCCCAATTTGTATCATTTTTTTCCTGCCCATTTACACTCCCCCAACGTATGTAAATGTTTATCATATTTTCTCTGACTCACCAGTTGATGGTTTCCTTGTGTAATTGACTCCATAAACTAAAATCCCTTTGGCAACATGCTATTTTTTTAAAATTTTTCCATAAAAATCCCCACCCATCTCACTAAAAATAGAGTCATGATATTTATTGGAAGTTTTCTCTCAATGTCCTATCCCTCCCTGCCTTTTTTGGCTGTTGTTGATGTTGTTGTCTGTTTGTTTAAGCATTCTAGTTTGAGATAGGGACTCACTGGACTGCATAGCCTGGCCTTGAACTTGAGAGCCTTCTGCCTCAGCCTCAAGAGTAGCAAAGATTACAGGCTTGCACCAGA
This sequence comes from Jaculus jaculus, assembly GCF_020740685.1. Lineage (NCBI taxonomy): Eukaryota > Metazoa > Chordata > Mammalia > Rodentia > Dipodidae > Jaculus > Jaculus jaculus. Next base: position 21,118,930 of record NC_059116.1, on the reverse strand, counting down.
AGATCTGGTTATGGCCTCCCCTTTATGTATTTTTGTATGTTTTTGGTGTGTGTGTGTGTACACAGTATGTGCTGATGCATGCACCCCATGTGCACGCCGTGGAGACCAGAGGAAAACTTAATGCATCCTCTAGTGCTTTTTGCCTATTTTCCTGAGATAAGAGCATCTTCCTGAACCTGGATCTCCATGTTTTTTGGTTAAACAGGCCAACCAAGGAGTCTGTTTGAATAGATGGCCCCCAATATATTCAAGATTTTATTCAAGCATTTAATTTAGATCTGCAGCCACCTGGCTGGAGGAGGTGTCACTGTGGGTGGATCCTGGGGTCCAGTCCTAAGTTGTGGGGTAGATCTGGAATTCCAGTCTAAAGAGATGCAGAGTGCTTAAGCTCTGCATGGAGACCCGCAGTGTGCTTGCTTGCTGCTGGTGGCTTACGGCTTCTCTCTGCTTGGACCTGTGGAAGCAGCTCAGCTTCTTCTGCCATCATGGAACTTTCCCTGGATCTGTAAGCTTCAATAAATATCCCTTCTTCCATAACTGTGCCTGGATTGGAGGTTCATCTCAGCGACCTGAAGCTACAGAGCCCAGTGACCATCCTCTTTCCCCTGCCCTTAGCACTTGGGTTACAAGCATGCACAGTCATGCCCAGCTTTAAAAAAAACAAATTTTTAAAATTTTATTTTTATTTATTGAAAGAGTCAGAGAGAGACAGAGACAGAGACAGAAAGGGACAATGAGCATGCCAGGGCCTCTAGCCACTGCAAATGAACTCTAGACGCATGTGCCACCTTTACATCTGGTTTACATGGGTACTGGAAAATTGAACTGAGGTCCTTTGGCTTTATTTATTTATTTATTTATTTATTTATTTATTTATTTATTTATTTGAGAGTGACAGACACAGAGAGAAGGACAGACAGAGGAAGAGAGAGAGAATGGGCACGCCAGGGCTTCCAGCCTCTGCAAACAAACTCCAGACACGTGCGCCCCCTTGTGCATCTGGCTAACGTGGGGCCTGGGGAACCGAGCCTCGAACCGGGGTCCTTAGGCTTCACAGGCAAGCGTTTAACCGCTAAGCCATCTCTCCAGCCCCCTTTGGCTTTTTAGGCAAGCACCTTAACCACTAAGCTATCTCCCCAGCCCCTATTTTTTTTTTTTATTTATTCATTTATTTGAGAGAGAGAGGAAGAAGGAGAAAGAAAAAGGCAGGCAGACAGAGAGAGAGAGAATGGGCATGCCAGGGCCTGTAGTCACTGTAAACAAACTCTGGAGGTACACACCACCTTGTGCATCTGGCTTACATGGGTCCTGGGAAATCAAACCTATGTCCTTAGGCTTTTGCAGGCAAGCACCTAAACCACTAAGCCATCTCTCCAGCCCCATGCCCAGCTTTTTATGTGGTTACTTGGAGTTGAACTCAGGTCCTCAAGTTTGCAGAGCAAGCACTTTACCCCCCCCCAACACCCCAGCCATCTCTCCAGCCCCTATTTTTTAAAATTCACTTAACTTATTTACTTATTGGCCTTTTGAGACAAGGTGTTATGTAGTCCAGTCTGGCCTCAAACTCCCTATATAGCTTAGGATGACCTTGAATGCATGTTTCTACTTCCTAAATGCTGGGATTACATGCCTGAACCACCACACCCAACTACGTTCTCCTTCTTAAAGAAATATTTTCTCTTGGTTTTTCATAGGCATACTGATTTTGAAAATATATAAGCATCTTCGGCTGGAGAGATGGCTTAGCAGTTAAGGCACGTTCCTGTGAAGCCTAAGGACCCAGGTTCAATTCCCCAGTAGTCACGAAAACCATATACACAAGGTGGCGCATTTGTCTGGAGTTCATTTGCAGTGGCTAGAGGCCCTGGCGCGCCCATTCATTCATTCTCTCTCTCCGCCTCCCTTCCTCCCTCTCATAAATAAATACGAAAATATATAAGCCTCTTGTGGTGGCTTGAATGAAATGACCCCCATAAGCTCATGTGTTTTGAATATTTGGTCCCCCAGCTGGTACCAATTTGGGAAAGTTGTGGAACCTTTGGGTGGCGGAGCCTTGCCGAAGGAGCTGTGTCCCTGGGGGTGGTTGGGGTCTTATAACCCAGCCCACCCGTGCCAGAGCTAGCGCTTTCCTGCTGCTCCCTCTCAGCTGAGGTGACAAGAGGTTGATGACACCTAGCTGTCAGTTCCACCACGATGAAACCTCATAAGCTGCTTTCTGGTCAGATGTTTTCCCAGCAATGAGAAGAAGGTAACTGCTACACATCTTGGCATTTATTTTCCCTTGTTTTGAGAAGTCCGCTCTTCCTCTTTATGCCTTGCCTTCTTTTTAAAAAAAAAAAAAAAAACAAAAAAAAACCTTTTTTTGTTTACTTATTTGAGAACCACAGAGGTAGGGAGAGATAGGGAGGGGGGAGAGAGAGAGAGAGAGGGAGAGAGAGAGAGAATGGGCGCCCCAGAGCTTCCAGCCTCTGTAAACAAACTCCAGATGCATGCGCCCCCTTGTGCATCTGGCTAACGTGGGTCCTGGAGAATTGAGCCTCAAACCGGGGTCCTTAGGCTTCACAGGCAAGCGCTTAACCGCCAAGCCATCTCTCCAACCCTTGTTTTTTTTTTTCATGCTTGCCTTTTGATGTTCTCCAGTGTATGTGTTTGTTTTCTTCTGCACTTCTTGGTGTCCCCTTTAACTCTGGTGGCCCCTCTAGCGACACCCCAAGGGTAAATAACAACAATACAGAGTGCCAATCTGGAAACATGTGCGTGTGCGACAAAGTCAGTGAGAAGGGATAAAGGAATGGCCTGGGCCACTTTGTCAGGGCGTGACTGGAGAAACCAGGGAGCTGCTGTCACAGCATTCCCACATCCAAGCCCAGTTCCTTTTCCCAGAAAGGAATGGACAAGTGTGTTTCCAGATGGAAAAATGCTAAAACAATGGTGGGGCCAGAGCAGCTGGGGGTTGTTAACTTTAATCAAGGTCCAGCCAGAGGTTTTTAAGCCACAGGAAGCAGATTCATTGTCTTTTATTCTCATTCTCAAGTAGTACCTCATCCTCTCATTTTCTTTATATTTTTTCCCTAGTAATTGCTTTTAATTTACTCAATCAAGAAATTTAAGTGATTTGGCACTACTTAACCATTTCCAATTTAAAAAAAATTATTTATGAAAGAAAGCTTGGGCCATGCTTGGGGCTCTTGCTACTGCAAATGAACTCCAGGCGCATGCGTCACTTTGTCCATCTCACTTTATATAGTGTTGCAGTCAGGTTCGCGTTGCTGGTAGAAATCACCTAACCAAGAACAGCTTGTGGGAAAAGAAAGGTTTATTTTGGCTTACAGGCTCAAAGGGAAGTTCCATGATGACAAGGGAAAACGATGGCATGAGCAGAGGGTGGACATCACCCCCTGGCCAACATAAGGTGGACCATAGCAACAGGAGTGTGTGCCAAACATTGGCAAGGGAAGAGCCTTGCGTGGTGGTGCATGCCTTTAATCCCAGCACTCAGGAGGCAGAGGTAGGAGGATCGCCATGAGTTCGAGGCCACCCTGAGACTACAGAGTTAATTCCAGGTCAGCCTGGGCTAGAGTGAGACCCTACCTCGAAAATAAACAAAACAAAACAAACACTGGCAAGGGGAAACTGGCTATAATTCCCAGAAGCCCGCCCCCAACAATACACGCCCTCCAGGAGGCGTTAATTCCCAAATCTCCATCAGCTGGGAACCTAGCATTCAGAACACCCAAGTTTATGGGTGACACCTGAATCAAACCACCATACATGGGTACTGGGGAATCAAACCCAAGTTGGCAGGCTTTGCAGGCAACTGCCTTTAACCACTGGTTTAACATCTGGTTTACATGGGTACTGGAAAATTGAACTGAGGTCCTTTGGCTTTATTTATTTATTTATTTATTTATTTATTTATTTATTTATTTATTTTTATCTCCTCAGTTGCACACATGCATTTGTGTGTGTGTGCATGCGCGTGCATACATGTGTATTTTTTCTATGTATCTGAGAAGTGAGTGTGGGTGTGCCAGGGCCTCTTGCCACTGCAAATGAACTCCAGGTGTATGTGTCACTTTGTGGATCTGGCTTTTCATAGGTAGTGGGGGATAGAACCCGGGCTTGCAGGCTTTATAAACAAGCATCTTTAGCCACCCAGCCACCTCCTTGGCCCTATTTCCGATGTCTTGATTTCTACTTTATAACCGTACTTTTTAAAATAATGAGATAAAGAGAGACCTACATTATTCAGCCGCACAGTGTTTCTCCACTTAATTGGAAAACTCAACTGTTTCAGTTCATCCTCTCATTTTTCTCCTCTCTTCTCATCCCTCTTTCCTGCCCTCTCACATTTCCTCTGACCAAGGCACAAATAATAATAATAATAATAATAATAATAATAATAATAATAATAAAATAACCTGATACCTCAGTTCGCTTGAGCTGACTGTGAAGTGTCAGAGCTGAGCAACATCCCACCGCCCAGCCTAAGACGCAAGATCAACGCCAAGAGGACCATGTGTACCAGCCGAGGAGGCGGGCAGGGAAGTGTTAGTTCACACAAAGGGCTATCGCAGGTGGCCACAAATTTCTCCTCTAACAGACTCCCAGAAGTCTGAGACAGGCTTGAGCTAGCTGAAATAAGGGTGAAGCACAGGCTTGAAGCTCTGAATACGAATCTGCCTCCTTGCCTCTTGCAGCTTCTAGTAGCCAACAGAACCTCTTCCTCACCTTCAGACCGCATCACCCCAATCTCTGCTCCCATCCTCATGGCATACCCGTCTCTCTGGTGTCAAATCTCCCTGCATGGTGGGTACCCCACGATTATCCACCCATCTCGAACTGTTAGACTCGACGCATCTGCAAAATGTCCTTTGTGCCATATAAGTAACTTTGGGGTTTCAGGGACCCAAAAGTCACTTGTTAGTATCTGGAGGCCATCAGACAGCTTTCCACGGTACACTGGGCTGCTAAGGTCTTCCTCTCCCTCCCGCTCACTCACTAATACTAACTTAGGAGCGCGAGGCCTGCGGGACAAGGACACCCACGTAGAGAAATCCCACGTGCGCTGCTCCTGCCTCGTGGCAGATTTACTTTTCTCCCCACCACGTGGCCAGCAGACCCGCAACTGTCCCATGGCTTCCCCGTGGTGGGACGCAGCCCCCGTTGTTGAGAAGCTCAGCGTCCAATCCAAATTGGAAGCTCAGGGCAGCAAAAGTTCATGTGTGTCGAGGGCTCACCAATGGCCCTGCTCCCTTGGCACAATCAATAAGGATTCACCACCGCGACGCAGGCTGGGCGAGGAGAAGGAGCTCGGTCAGCACTCACCAAACCTCTTGTAACCGAAGGACTGCACCTCCTCCTCCTCTGCGAAGTCGTCTGCGGGAGGAGAAAAGGCAGGGTTAGCTCTGGCCAGAGGCATGGCCTGACCTCACCTGCCTCTACCGTCCCCTCATCCACAGTGCCCATCCCGGTGGCTTTCCCTCTGCACTAGCCATTGCCACTGCCCAGAACGCTCTTCCTTCCTGTCCCCAGCTACCTCCAGTCCTGATCTGGGCTAAACCGAGACTCCCTCGGGATGCCTCTCTCTGGACCGCCCAGCCATCACTCTCCGATAGCAGCCTCATTTCTTTTCTTTCTTTATTTTGGTTTATTTTTATTTATTTATTTGAGAGCGACAGACAGAGAGAGAAAGACAGATAGAGGGAGAGAGAGAATGGGTGCGCCAGGGCTTCCAGCCTCTGCAAACGAACTCCAGACGCCTGCGCCCCCTTGTGCATCTGGCTAACGTGGGTCCTGGGGAATCGAGCCTCGAACCAGGGTCCTTAGGCTTCACAGGCAAGCGCTTAACCGCTAAGCCATCTCTCCAGCCCGCAGCCTCATTTCTTTATGTGTGTGAGGAGTGCCTATGTGTGTGGCTACTGCTGTCAGCATGCTTCCTGTGCAAGGGAACGTTTTCCATCTCCAGTGACATGAATGAACACCCAAGTTTTAGAATATGTTTGTCATGGAGCAAGCGCTCACCAAGATGCTACCTAACGATTAATCAACTAGTATGTAAAAAGCCACTTATCTATTTAATAAAAACTGTAACCCAGGCATGGTGATGCCCATCTGTAATCCCAGCATTCTGGAGGCAGAAGCTGGAAGACTGACCCAAATTGGAGGCTCCACACATCTACACAGTGAGCAACAGGCTAGTCAGGGCTATACAGTGAGAACCCCCCCATCTCAAAATATATATATGAGGGGCTGGAGAGATGGCTTAGTGGTTAAGGCACTTGCCTGGGAAGCCTAAAGACCCAGGTTTAATTTCCCAGTACCCATGTAAGCCAGATGCACAAGGTGGAGCATGCGTCTGGAGTTTACTTGCAATGGCTTGAGATCCGGGCGTGCTATTCTCTCTCTCTCTCTACCTGCCTCTTTCACTAATAACTAAAAATAAGCTATTTTTATATACACACATATATATGATTATGCCTTCTAAATACTTATGTTTACACCCATAGTTCTGATCTCAGTCTGATCTCAGTTTTAAACATAGATATTTTATTTTATTTTTTTTGCAGCGGGCAGTGATTGATGGGGTGACTCAAAACTTGCCAAAGTGCTGAGAATAAACAATAGTTGAATGCTCAGCCTTACACGGGACATCTAGATCGCCCCTCTGTGGCTCAAGGAACACTGCCAAAGAGAGGGCAGAAAGAGTTTAAGAGCCAGAGGATGGAGAGAAGGAGTGCAGAGGAACGCTTTCTTCCAGACATAACATGGCCTTTATTTATTGATTTATTGATTTTGAGGTAGGGCCTCGTTCTAGCCCAGGCTGACCTGGAATCCACGATGTAGTCTCAGAGTGGCCTCAAACTCATGGCGATCCTTCTATATTTGTCTCCCCCCAGTGCTGGGATTAAAGGCGTGCGCCACCACGCCCGGCTAACATGGCCTTGACTGGCCTTCTTACGCTCAGCAGATTCGATTTCCAGCACATGACCTGTACATGACTGGGCAGGCCAGCATTTCATCATTGAGGGGCAACACCTGACCCCTTACTGAGGATTTATAGACAATTAATGTTTGCTGGTGGGTGGAGGGGAGACAATTCCTTCAGCGATGTGGCGTACCTCTCAGCCAGGTGCCCGGGCTCCAGAAAGTAATCCTCAACCTGTGCTCAGGTAAACAACCCTCACTGAACTCAATGGATCACAAAATAAATAAATAATAAAAACATTAAAGTAGAAGAAAGACAGGAAGAGGGAGCTCAGCATAAGTGGAAAAGGAGCAAGAGAGGGTAGCAGGGCATGAATAAGACCAAAGCACTTTGTGTGCATGTATGACGATGTCATACAGAAACCCATGATTGTACAGTATCAATCTATACTAATAACTTTATTTTATTCATTTACTAGTTACAAGAAGAGAGAGAGAGAATAGTCATGCCAGGGTCTCCAGCTGCTGCAAACGGACACCATATGTGTGTGCCACTTTGGACACCTGGCTTTATGTGGTTGCTTTTATGTGGGAATCGAACCCAGGTCATTAGGCTTTGCAGGCAAAGTGCCTTAACCACTGAGCAATCTCTCCAGCCCAATACTAATAATTTTCAAAACAATAAAACAAAGTTGTCCCTCAGTATCCTGAAGTCACACTGAAGTCATTCGCATACAGTGGTGGCATAACCGCACATGACCTACACATATCTTTCCGTACCCTTTACGTCACCTTTAGATGACATATCGTGTGCATTACAGTGTAAACAGTTGTCATAACGGATTATCTCAGGAATAAATGAGAAGAGAAAAGTATATGTTCATAACAGTCACGGCTTTTTTGTTTTTCTTCTAATGCTTGAATCTGCTGTTGGTTGGATCCAAGGATGCGGAATGTGGGACTGTGAGGGGCTCACTGCACATGCTCATGGAGTAGCCAGGTGGGTTAGACGTGATGCCACCCAGCCCGAAGCTTGCCGCGGCCACAGGGCCAGCTCTGCACCCGAATCCCACCCGCCCGGGCAGGAAATGTCACTTGCGACTTCACCCTGAACACAGAAGACCAGGGCTGTGTTCCTCCCCAGCTGTTCCCAGTCACACACTTCTGTCCTCTCCCCCAGCTTCTTTTCAGCAGGAGAACATTAGTCTGTTTGTTTGTTTATTTGTTTGTTTCTCTTCTTTTCCCTCTCAGATCTTTTTTTCCCACGTAGCATTTAGCACGACTCCTTTCTCCTGAAATTTCCCTGGGAACTTCGAGAGCTCATATTTTTGTCATTAAGGAGGTCCAGCTCTGCCCCTGCTTCCTTCTCCAGATGAACATGCTGAAAGCCATCAGGGCATCAGGGGACCTAACAGAAGATCCTCCCCTGTTAGAATCCAGGAAGCTCTACTGCTTCTTGTAACTCTCATCCCCAAAGGGTTAGCCACTCTTTAAAAAAATAAAAATGTTATTTTTATTTGTTTATTTAGAAAGAGGGAGAGAGAATGGGCACTCCAGGGCCTCCAGCCACTGTAAACGACCTCTAGACATGTGTGCCCCCTTGTGCAGCTGGCTAACATGGATCCTGGGGAATCGAACCTGGGTCCTGCAGCTTTGCAGGCAAAATGCTTAACCATCAAGCCATCCCTCCAGCCCAGGTAAGCCATTCTTGTAACATTCTTGTACTGCCTATCTCTCGTGCCATTCAGAGAGTACATGAGGGTACTGTAAAATATTCCAGAAACTTCTGCCTGGGGTCATCATGAAAGGTTTCCTAAAGAAGTGTCTTAAATTAGGGCTGGGGGATAGCTCAGTGGTTAAAGGCACTTGCTTACAAAGCCTGTCAATTCTCTAGTACTCATGTAAAGCTATGCATCTGGAGTTCATTGGCAATGGCAAGAGGTCCTGGCATTCATATTCTCTCTCCCTTCCTCCCTCCCTCCCTCCCCCCTCACCTTGCAAGTAAATAATTTTAAATATAATTATTTTTAATATTTTACTTATTTATTTGAGAGAGAAAGAGAGGCAGGTAGAAAGTGACATATGTGTCACTTGTGCATTGGACTTTACGTGGTTACCAGAGAATTGAACCTGGGTGTTTCGGCTTTGCCAGCAAGCACCTTAACCACTGAGCCATTTCTCCAGTCCAAGAATTATCTTAAATCAGTCTTTTTCCACATCTTTACTTCAGGGGACTAAGGTTAGAAAATGAAACATTCCAGATCATTTTCATAGACATTCGCTCAACAACAACAACAAACCGTGTCAAGCTGTTTTACTCAATGTTTGCAAATGTTGCCTGAAGAACCCTCCTTTCCAACTCTTCCAAGCTGAGAGCTGATCGTGAGAGCAGACATGTGAAGTGACCAACGCATCAAGGAAGGTTTGCCGGTCACAGTGGCACATGCCTGTAGTCACAGCTCTTGAGAAATGAGAGATGCAGGGGGCACTCTCCAAGTTCAAGGTCAGCCTGGTCTACACAATGAGTTTCAAGCCAGCCAAGCTGCATAGGAGACCCTGTCTCCTGGTCTTAGAGGTTCTAGTTCATGGATGACTGGCCCTGTGTGGCCCACCACGTCAGGGCAGGTGCTGGAGAGATGGCTTAGTGGTTAAGGCGCTTGCCTGTGAAGTCTAAAGACCCAGGTTCAACTCCCCAGAACCCACATAAGCCAGATACAGATAGTGGCGGATGCGTCTGGAGTTCATTTGCAGTGGCTCCCACTCTCTCTCCTCTCTCTCTCTCATAAATAAATAAAAGTAAAATATATTTTTTAAAAAGCTGTCCTACAATGCACAGCCCACAATCCCCACACAGGGTAACCTGTGACCCCAGTGAGGAGGGCCCCCTCAGAAAAGGGGCAGGGATGAGGGAAAGGATGGTACCAACACATGTTGTTTCCATACTAAGTATGTCCACAACTAATAAGAAATTTTTTTTTAATTATAAAGCTGATGGGCTTTGTGGTTGCAAGGACAACCTAATGAGGGTAGGAAGGTCTTAGGAAAGAGAATGAATGGTCAACATTCACAGAGGCAGGACATTCTAGAAGGCAAAAGTCTAGCATGGGACCCCAAACCTCTGTCAGGTTTAAATGAGGCTCAATTGGACCTACTGGCACAGGCCCGTAATCACATCTACTCAGGAGGCTGAGATAGGAGCGTCCCAAGTTCAAAGCCTGCCTCATCTACACAATGAGTTCCAGCCTGGGTGATTTCATGAGACCCTGTCACAAAACAAAAAGGAGAAAAGAAGATTGAGGCTATAGCTCAGAGGGAGAACGCTTGCTTAGCATTCACAAGGCCTTGAATCCAATCCCCTGCACTGTCAGTAGCTGCATGGACCTTACACGCAACATTATCTTCTGTGGGCAAGGCTTTTTCCTCCCGCTGTGGAGCCCAGCTCCACGTGTCTCAGACTGTCTTTAAGCGTGAGGCTTGCGAAGGAGAGCCTGCAGACAAGGCTATTCCTCGGAGACTTGTCTCCTTAGCAACTTGCCACTTTACAAAATCTGTCTCTACAGTCAATGTCACAAAAAAAAGCGGGGGGGGGGGGATTGGAGAAATGGCTTAGCACTTAAGGCACTTGCCTGCAAAGCCAAAGGACCTCAGGTCCAATTCCGCAGGACCCACGTAAGACAGATGCAGAAGGACCTGGTGTGTGTCTGGGGTTCATTTGCAGTGGCTGGAGGTGCTGGTGTGCTCATTCTCTCCCTCTCTCTCTCTCTCTCTCTCTCTCTCTCTCCCTCTCCCTCTGCTTCTTTCTCTCTTTCAAATAAATAAATAATTTTTTTTTTGAAAGCCACAAAAAGGTTACACTCGGTCACAGGTATGACGTGATTAGGATTTAAGGTCTCTGCAGCAGCTATAACCAGACCCCTGCTTCTGACAGCAGCTCACCTTTGGGGAAGAAGCAAGCTTAATATATTAAATAACAGAAAGTGCATGAGATTTATATCTGCCCGCCACACTTCTTGTTGCATCCACAGCTGGATTCTGCCATTTTCATTTTAATACCTATGGGCTGCTCTGTGTTTTGCTTGCCCATTTTGAAAGGTGTTACTTTAAAAAAAATATTTTACTTATTTGAGAGGAAGGGGGCAGGTAGCGAAAAAGAGAATGGGGGCACCAGGGTCTCCAGCCACTGCAAACAAACTCCAGATGCATGAGCCACCTTGTGCATCTGGTTTACGTGGGTCCTGTGGCTTTGCAGGCAAGGGCCTTCACCACTAAACCATCTCTCCACCCCCTCCTTAAAAAAAAAAAAAACTGGGCTGGAGGGATGGCTTAGCGGTGAAGGTGCTTGCCTGCAAAGCCAAAGGACCCAGGTTCAATTCCCCAGGACCCATGTAAACAAGATGTACAAGGTGGCCCATGCATCTGAAGTTTGTGTAGAGTGACTAGAGGCCCTGGAGTGTCCATTCTCTCTCTCTCTCTCTCTCTCTCTCGCGCTCTCTCTCTTTCTCTGTCAAATAAATAAATAAATAAAAATAAAACATTAAAAAAAAAACTTACCCAAGCCCCATCAGCTAGAGATTTTTTTTTCTTTCTTTCCTTTTGTCATGCTGGGAATTGAACTCAGGACCATGACCATACTGGACAAGAATGTGACCACTGAGGGCTGGAGAGATGGCTTAGTGGTTAAGCGCTTGCCTGTGAAGCCTAAGGTCCCCAGTTTGAGGCTTGAGTCCCCAGGACCCACGTTAGCCAGATGCACAAGGGGGTACACGCGTCTGGAGTTCGTTTGCAGGGGCTGGAGGCCCTGGCGCGCCCATTCCCTCTCTCTCTCTCTCTGCCTCTTTCTCTCTCTGTCTGTTGCTCTCAAATAAATAAAAATAAACAAAAAAAATTTTTAAAGAATGTGACCACTGAGCTACATCCCCAGCAGACTTTTGTGAATGAGAACACTGACCACAATTCTGTTGCTGGTTGGTTTTTCTTGTTTGGTTTTTCATTTTTAACCTAATAACATATTTTTTATTTTATACAAGGTTAAATTCTAGATCCCCTCAGGGCCCTCCCTTTTCCTTGAGGGTCCCCCTTGGTGGGGTTATTGGTGTTCACTGTGGGGTCATGAAGGCTTTCCTCAATGTGGGGTGCTGTGCCTCAAGATATTTGTACTCCTTCTGCAGCCCTAACAATCTTCCTGCCCCCTTCTTCTGCAAGGGGACTGTTGAGCAGTCTGATTTAGTGTTGAGTTTTCTGTGACTTCTGGGTTGCTGTCTTGATTGGCCACATTGTCTGTTGTTCTCTTTCTGATGCTGGTTGTCAAGTTAGCAGTGAGTGCTGTATTCATGTTTCTGTTTCCTCTACAGTATTTCCTGGGCCCCAGTTGTTTGGATTTTTTTTTTTTTTTTTTGAGACAGTTTTTTACGTTGTAGCTAAGGCTGTCCACAAACTCACAGAAATGCCCCTGCCTCAGCCTTCTGTGTACAGAGATTAAAGATTTATCTACCACACACAGCTCTGATTCATTCTTTGAGCCTTTGAGCAATGTCAGAAGTATAGCTGGGTCAGGCAATACCTAACTGTCCTATCCAGTCTGTGGAGCAAGTTTTGGGATAACTGACATAGACTCTCCCTCTCCTCTCCTACGCTCTGCTTATGTCCCACTGCAGACAAACTGCTTCATTTTTCAATTCGGGTGAGATCTCACCCAATTTGAGAAGCCAGCTGAAACCAGGGCTCTTGTCACACTGTACGCACAGCAATGAGCTTATTGATGACACATGATGGGTACTCTACAGTTGTTGTTGACAAGCCAATTACAGTCATCTCTCTCCTCCTCTTCCTATTGTTTCCTTTTTCTTTCTTTCTTTTTTCCTTCCTTCTTTTGGTTTGTTTTTTTCAAAGTAGGGTCTCACTCTAGTCCAGGCCGACTTATAATTCACTATGTAGTCCCAGGGTGGCCTTGAACTCACAGCTATTACAGGATTAAAGGCATGTGCCACCACACCTATTCCCCCCTCCCCTCTATCCCTCTCTCTCCCAGTAGCTCATTTATTACTTAAAGAAAGAGAATGAGTGTCTTTTTAAATACCCACTATTACAGTTTGGAAGCAAAATGCCCCTACGGGCTCATGGGTTTAATCAGTTGGTCCCTAGCTGGTGGCACTGTCTTGGGAAGTTACAGAGTTCTTGGGAACTGAAATCTAGCTGGAGGAAGTGGTTCACAGGGAAGGGGTCAGGTCTTAAGGGTGAGAGCCCACTTTGGCTGCAGCCTGAGATCCCTCTGCTTTCTAACCACCAGTGACGCAGCCTCAGAGGCCAGCACTATAGACCGAAGCCAGGCCCACTGCAATGCCTTGTTGCTCTGGTGACAATGGACTGCATTCCCTCAAACTGTGAGCAGAAATAAATCCTTCTGCCCTTAAGTTGCTTCTTGTTGAGTATATGTCTGGTCACATTAAGACGAAAGTAACTGGGCTGGAGAGATGGCTTAGCAGTTAAGGCGCTTGCCTGCAAAACCTAAGGAGCCGGGTTCGATTCCCCAGTAACTCACGTAAGCCAGGTGGTGCATGTGTCAGCATGGAGCTGGTACCTGCTGAATGCCATGTTCTGAATATTTGCTATGCTTGTTTCACAGATGGGTAAACTGAGGCTTGGAGACGTTCTATTGTTTATTTTTTTTTTATTTCTTATTTATTTGAGAGCGACGGACAGAGAGAGAAAGAGGCAGAGAGAGAGAGAGAATGGACATGACTTCAGATGTGTGCGCCCCCTTGTGCATCTGGCTAACGTGGGTCCTGGGGAGTGAATCGGGATCCTTAGGCTTCACAAGCAAGTGCTTAATCGCTAAGCCATCTCTCCGGCCCAGTTCTACTGTTTTGATACAAGGTCTCACATGTCGCCCAGCTTGTGAATACTCAGAGCCAACACTAAAACCCATGCCTGTGAGACTCAGAAGTTCCACACCATGATGGCAACTGACCCACAGGCCCAAGAAGCAACCTGTGCTAGCCGCGGGGAAAGCTGGGAAGCAATGGACTGCACAATTCTGAAGAGGCCTGAGGAAGTCACAGACAGCAGGGAGGTAAGGCTCCCAAAGGAAGACCGGGTGAACAGGTTCAGTACTTGGCTATAGCCAGATGTGGTCACTCACACCTGTAATCCCAGGACATGTGAGATGCAGGAAGTTCAATGCCAAGTGCCAGGCCAGTATGGGTCTATATAGTGAGTTCTAGGTCAGCCTGAACTATATAGCATGCTTAAAGTCAGCTTGCACAACATGAGATTTTTTTTTTTTTTTTGAGAAAAGAAGTAGTTGGCTATCATCAAAAAGATAAGAGTGAGGTGTACAGCTCAGTGGTAGATTACATGCTTAGTATGTGAAATGCCTTAGGTCGATTCCTGGCATCAAAAACAAGCATAAAGCTGGGCATGGTGATGCACACCTTTAATCCCAGCACTTGGGAGGCAGAGGTAGGAGGATCGCCATGAGTTCAAGGCCACCCTGAGACTACATAATGAATTCCACGTCAGCCTGAGCTAGAGTGAGACCCTACCTTGAAAAACCAAAAAAAAAATAAAAAAGAAAAAGAAAAAGAAAAAGAAAGTTAAATGTTGCTGGGTGTGGTGGTACACACCTTTAACCCCAGCACTTGGGGAGACAGAGGTAGGAGGTTCACCATGAGTTCGAGGCCACCCTGAGACTACATAGTGAATTCCAGGTCAGACTGAGCTACAGTGAGACCCTTTCTCGGGGGGGGGGGGGGGGAGTTAAATGTAGGGTCATAGTATGATCCAGCTACTCCATTCCCAGATATATAGCCAAGAGAAATAAAAATATATATATACATTAAAAACCTTGTACATGAATGTTTATAATAGCATTACTTACACCCACATGCTCACCAATGATGCATGAATAAACTGTGGTATACCTACATAGTGAAGTATCAACCTGCAAATTAAATAAATTTTTTTTTGTGGAATAATGCTAAATTATGGATATGCCTTAAAACCATGAGTGAAAGATGTCCGTTCTCCCCTCCAAAGAAGATGGCTTGATATAAAATGCCAACATTAAGCACTTCCTTTTGAATTTTGAAAAAAAAATAGACTGTTACTGAGCATGGGGCAAAAAAAAAAAGTTCTGAACTTGATCGTAATGATGGGCACAAAAATCTGCAAATATGCAAAAAAAATGGATTATGTATTTCTTTTTTTTTTTGAGGCAGGGTCTCATGTAATCCAGGCGGGCCTCAAACTCACTATGTAGCTCAGGATAACCATGAATCTGTAATCTTCCTACCTCCACTTTCCACGTGCCAGAATTACAGATTCGTACCACTACCCCAAGCTTACGTGGTGCTAGGAATCAAACCCAAGGCTTCAGGCAAGCTAAGTACGCACCGGGCCCTATGAGCCTGGGCCCTGGAGCGTACAGTGAGAGTGGATGATCTGTGTGCTAGGTCAGCTACACCCCTCCCTGCTGCCCCTCCCTGACCACTGCAGGGGGAGGAGGGGCTGTTCTTAGGGGAAGTTAAAACAAAAGGTCTCTTGTCTAAGTGGACACCTGGAGCAGCTGAGATGAACTCTAACATAATTAGGGGAAATGGGATTTACCGACCAAACATACAGAGCCTGGGTCCTCTTCCCCAACTGAGACAGAGTGGAGGATTCTTGGAAATCTGACCAGCTAGGAGATAAATAAACCAATGGTTCCATTTTCAGGAGGTGCCCGAATGGAATACCCCAGATCAAGCGGTCTGGCTGGCTGACAGTTACAGTCCACAGATCCCCAAGGACACCAAGAAGCTCCCACTGAGCTCTATGATGCGCCGCTTTTAAACATTAAAAGACTGCGGCGAGTCACCAGCCACCAGACCGACGGGTCTCTCACATGAAAACATAAAGATGAACCAGGAGTGGAGGAACAAGCCTATAAGCCCAGAAACTGGGGAGACTGAGGCAGAAGAATCAGCCTGAGTCACGTGGTGAGACCTTGTTTAAAAATAAGTAAGCAGGGCTGGAGAGCTGGTTTAGTAGTTAAGGCGCTTGCCTGTGAAGCCTGAGGACCCAAGTTCGATTCCCCAGTGCCCACTTAAGCCAGATGCACAAGGTGGCACAATGCGCTGGAGTTAATTTTCAGTGGCTAGAGGCCCTGGTGCACCCATTCATATTCTCTCTCTCTCTCCCTTTCTCTCCCTCTCTCTTTCTCTCTCTCTAATAAATAAATAAAATTGAAAAGCCAGGCAAGTGGTAGTGGTACATGCCTGTAATCACATCACTTGAGACTGGAAGCAGTAGGATCGGGACATCAAGGTTATCCTCAGGCACTAACAAGTTTAAGGCCAGAGGCTGTCCAAAAAAAAAAAAAAAAAATCATGCTAACAAAGAAGAGGAGGAAGAAAGGAGAACTAATGAAGTTAGGAAAGGAAGAGGAGGAGAGAGGAGGAAAGGAGAAGAGTGAACACCTAATATGTTTGAACACTCTGGTTAAAAAAAAGTTTGGGGGCTGGAGAGATGGCTTAGCGGTTAAGCGCTTGCCTGTGAAGCCTAAGGACCCCGGTTCAAGGCTCGGTTCCCTAGGTCCCACGTTAGCCAGATGCACAAGGGGGCGCACGCGTCTGGAGTTCGTTTGCAGAGGCTAGAAGCCCTGGCGCGCCCATTCTCTCTCTCTTCCTCTATCTGTCTTTCTCTCTGTGTCTGTCGCTCTCAAATAAATAAATAAATAATTTAAAAAAAAAAAAGTTTGGGAAAGTGGAAATAGGTTTGTGGGATGAATTGCGACATCTGCACCAGAGGTAAACACACACACAGTAGCCAATGTAACTCCCAGGGGAAGCAAAAGGTTATAGAGGAAAGAAATGCGGCCAGCTGGGAAGTGCGTCCTGATAGAACACTGATCTAACCAAGATGACCGTGAAACCATTCAGGAGGATGGCGGGGCAGCCCGGTGTCAGGTAGAGGGAGAAGGTCAAGAAGGAATTAAGTCCTCTTCTGCTTTAAGGCGAAGTCAAACCATAGAATAAACCTTAAGGTGAACAAAAGGTTAAACCAGAGGAACAAAAGCATTTCCCAGAGAGGTGGTATGGTGATGCACGGTTAATACCTAATTTTTCCACAAGCCAGGCTATTTCCCACCAGTGGGGTCTGGACGGGCCCTTAGACTTGCTCTGGCCTATGCAATGGGCAGAGATGAATGAGGGCGACTTGGTACCTGCATCTTCAAGGCCTTGCAGTTCCTCCTTTTACATTCTTGGGCCAGCAGCCATGTGAAAAAGTTGGACTAGCCAGCCTGCTGGAAACTGGGCACCCCTCAGCCATTCCAGGCAACACGATGACTCTCCAGGCACGGGAGTGATGCCACATGTCCATCCTGGACACCACAGGGAGCAGAGGAGAGCCGTCCCTGCCCTGCCCTGCCCTGCCCTGCCCTGTCCAGCCCGGGCTGCAGAATCCTGAACAAATAAACAGCTGCTGTTGGAAGCTTCAGGGTTTGGAATGGTTGATTTACTGGGCATCAGCATGTAACTGAACAAGGAGTAAAGGCCAAAACAGGAACTGGAGAAGTGGCTCAGTGATTAAGGCACTTGTCTTAAAAAAAAAAAAACAAAAAAACTAAGGAACGGGGTTCAATTCCCCAGTACCCAGGGAAAGCCAGATGTGCTAAGTGGTGCACGCATCTGGAGTTCATTTGCAGTAGCAAGAAGCTACTGGTACACCCATATTCATTCATTTCTTTCTGTGTCCTCTCCTCCTCCCTTTCTTGCTTTCAAATAAACAAATAAAACCAAAAGAAAATCCTAAAGTAACTGTCACAGTCAGGTCCGCATTGCTAACAGAAAACCAATCAACCAAGAGAAGCTTGTAGGAAAATGGGTTTATTTTGGCTTACAGGCTTGAGGGGAAGCTCCATGATGGCAAAGAAAAACGATGGCATGAGCAGAGGGTGGACATCACCTCCTGGGCAACATCAGATGGACAACAGGAACAGGAGAGTGTGTCAAACACTGGCAAGGGGGAGCTGGCTATAACACCCATAAGCCCACCCCCAACAATACAATGCTTCCAGGAGACTTTAATTTCCAAATTTCCATCAGCTGGGAACCTAGCATTCAGAACACCTAAGTTTATGGGGGACACCTGAATCAAACCATGACAATAACCAAGGGCTACCTCTGTGGGATAGATGAAGGTGGCCTGGGAAAACCTACTTTACTTTTTCTTCTCAACAAACCAGTAATACTATCTACGTCCATCTCTACGTTTAATAGAAAAGCAACTAAAACCATAACATATGAAGGAAGGGATGAATGAATAACTGAATGATAAGAGTCAGGTAGTCATAGCTGGGTACAGTAGTATATACATGTGGTCCCATCTACTCAGGAGGCTTAAGAATTCAGGGTTAGTCTGGGTAAAATAGAGGAATACCTTATCTTTTAAAATAACAATAACAATAATATTTTTAAAGCAAGCAAACAAAAAGAATGTACTCGGGTCCAGCAGATCCTGACATCTAGAGGAAAAAAAAAAAAAAGTCCCCAAAGAGCCAGCAAGTAGATTTCAGGGTGAGACAACAAGAAAACAAGATAAAAAGTTGTACTTGGAACATTACTTACTTGGCACAAGACAGGCTTCCAACAAATGCCAAATTGAACATCATTGCAAACTCAGACTTTCTTTTAATATTTTATTTATTTAAGAGGGAGAGACAGGCAGGGAAAGAGACAGAAAGAATGGGCACACCAGATCCTCCAGCCACTGCAAACAAATTCCAGATGTGTGTACCACCTTCTGCATCTGGCTTTCGTGAGTACTGGGGAATCAAATCTTGGTCCTTAGGCTTCACAAGCAAGAACCTTAACCCCTAAGCCAATTCTCCAGCCTGTAAGGTCAGACTTTTGAAGAAGCCAGGCTGAGAGGTCTCATGCAAGGATTGTTCTTGCTGTGGGGTGCTGTCTGCAAATTGTAACCCTCAGTGGCTCATTTTCACATATACCTTCAGTTCATGCATATTCATCACTAGAGTGAGAACAGGATGGTGAGGTCACACTGAGATAGTTCACTGCCGCTCTCCCCTTAGGTCAGAGTTGCTTCCTTTGCCAATGGCAGTGACTACTGCAGAGACTCAAAACTTGTCAACATGCCGATAATGGGCGACTGTGGAGTCTAAATACACAGTCCCAGACTTTACTGCTCACAAGTACAGCATCACTGTAGGTTTAGGTAGGAAGTACTTCAGTTGCTTAGCTCAAAACACACAAAAGTCCAGTTTGAAGTATCTGGGGGACAGGGACACCAGGAAAATTTGAGCAGCATGCCATCACGGCATCATGTGTGGGGGACAAGTTCAATTTGGGCTTCAGCAAATTGGTACAGGAATCTATATACTAAATAACTTACAGCACTATCATAAAGGTTATGTGAATGTGGTTTGTCTCTGAAAAGACCTCCCCATTCTCTCTCTCTCAAATAAATAAATAAAAAATAAAATAAAATTTTAAAAGAGGACTGGAGAGATGGCTTACCAGTTAAGGTGTTTGCCTGCAAAGCCAAAGGACCCAGGTTCATTCCCCAGGACCCATGTAAGCCAGGTACACAAGGTGGCGCATGTTTCCGGAGTTCGTTTGCAGCAGCTGAAGGCCCTGGTGCGCCCAATCTCTCTTTCTGTCTCCATCTGCCTCTTTGTCTCTGTCTCTCTCAAACAAATAAGTAAAATATTACATTTTTTTAAAAATTATCTAATATTCTGTCCTTTCTTCTTGTGATGATGTGAGCTGGTACAATGTCCAGGTAATGAGATGAAGTCAATGATATAGACTTTGTGAGGTCATGGTAGACTACTTCATCAGGACTCTTTCTTTTGTTTTGTTTTTGTTTTTCAAGGTAAGGTTTTACTCTAGTCCAGGCTGACCTGGTATTCACTATGTAGTCTCAGGGTGGCCTTGACTCACGGTGATCCTCCTACCTCTGCCTCCCGAGTGCTGGGATTAAAGGTGTGTACTACTACAACTGGCTCATTAGGACTCTTTAAGCACGCACACACACACACACACACACACACACACACACACACACACATATATATATATGAGATGTATGTATATATAAGCATACATAGATATACATATACATGTGATGTATGTATATATGTACGTGTATGTGTGAGTATGTGTATGTATGTATGTATGTGTGTGTGTGTGTGTGTGTGTGTGTGTGTATGGTGTGTGTGCAAATAAATGGATATGTATGGCTATTGAAAAGTTTTGCTTAAAGCATCTGGGGCTGTGAAAACTAAGGACGGTGTTTTCGGCTGCCCTCAAACTCTATACTCATGACTCGTCTGTCTCCACCGCCTCAGTGTGGGGATCCCAGGCCATGCACGCTGCTCGTTTATGCGGTACCACTACCAGACCCAGAGTGCATGCTCCCCAAGCACTCTACCAGCTGAATACCCCCAGCCTAGGCAGTCATTCTCTTATCATGATTTAACACTAAGCAGTGTAGCCACCTTCATCTGTGGTTTCACTTCTAGCCCACCTTGCTCTGAAAATATCACTGGGATGGCTGGAGAGATGGTTCAGTGGGTAGGGCAGTTGCCTGCAAAGCCTAAGGACCCGAGTTCAATTCCCCAGGACCCACATGAAGCCAGAGGCAAAGATAGCACATGCATCTGGAATCTGTTTGCAGGGGCTGGAGACCCTGGCATGCCCATTCTCTCTCTTTCTACCTCTTTCTCTCTCTCTCAAATAACTAAATATATAAACTGTTTAAGAAAAAAAAAAAAAAACATTGGGAAATCCCAGAAGTAAACAATCCATTGAGGTGGTTTTTTTTTTTTTCTTTAGAGGATTTTCTTACTTTATACACACATCCTGGCATGTCCATACTCTCTCTGTCTCCCTCAAATACATGATAATTAAATATAATAAAAACAAATGTGTCTGCCTGGCTTCTAGTTCACAGAGAGCATTCATTCAGTTCATGTTACCTGATGTTTCTACAGCGTCATATACAGAAAATATGTGTGAAGTATTCGTTCAAATTAAAAACAAGGACTGAGCCGGGCATGATGGCGCACACCTTTAATCCCAGCACTCAGGAGGCAGAGGTAGGAGGATCGCCATGAGTTCAAGGCCACCCTGAAACTCTGTAGCATTTGCCTATCCTGTGAAAGCTCCTCAGTCAAAAAGAAAAAGGGCTGAAGAGACGCTTAGTGGTTAAGGCACTTGCCTGCAAAGCCTACGGACTCAGGTCTGATTCCCCAGTACCCACGTAAACCAGGTATGTAAGGTGACACATGCATCTGAAATTTGTTTGCAGTGGCTAAAGGTCCTGGCATGTCCATTCTCTCTATATATATCTGCTTCTCTCTCTCTCTCTGTCTCTCCAATCAATCAATAAATAAATAGAAAGAAAAATGAAGGTTAGTGAGACTTGGTGGTCCAACTTAAACAATAGAAATACGACAGTCAAATAGAAAATTAACACTCTTAGGAAATACACATCATGTCAAATGGCTTGAAAGCTTATGCATAGATATAATACTAACAAATTAGTTTAATGTTGTGATTCATTGATGTCATATCCTTATTGGATAAAAACAGACATTGGATTTGAGGCACAGGTCCTTAAAAACATTTGATCTTGGGCTGCAAGGCCACTAAGAAATCCTGCTGGAACTGAGCTGATAACCTCCTCCATGTAGACCAGCTGACAGAAAGCTGGAAGAAGCCATTCTACATGTCGTTCAATGGAAGAAAAGAGATACCACCAGTTAAGATACTCAACAGTGGACACTGCAAGCCTTATAATTGGCCAGCCAGGCCAAATGAGCCAACGGGTGCAATAGTGGCACATCTATTGCTATGGAAACCAACTGCCCTCCAATTTGACTGGAGGCCCGCTCCATGGAAGGGAATACATCCCTGATACTGAAAACTTAAAACAGGGGTAGTCATGAGCCCTAGGGGTGTAACATCTGCTGATGTCTGGATAAAGGTATATATTATCAAACTGCCCAGTAAGCACTTCTCTTAATGTTTATACCCTTATATTAACGCTACTCTGACTTTGGGTAGAGAATCTTCTCTTTTCATATGGCAGTGACCTTGGGACTGCTCAGAAGGTATCATAGTGCTGGAAAGAAGTGACTAGAGTACTGAGTAACATCTCGATCACACCTTCCAAGGCTCAGGGTCTAATGCGGAAGAGGTGGCGGAAAGAATGTAAGAGCCAGAGGAAGGGTAGGACTCCTTACAACGTGCTCCCTCTAGACACAAAATGACCTGGATATCCATGACCTCACAGTGCCTGACACTACCTACACAAGACCATCATAAGAGGAGGAATATGGGCTGGAGAGATGGCTTCACGGTTAAGCGCTTGCCTGTGAAGCCTAAGGACCCCAGTTTGAGGCTCAGTTCCCCAGGTCCCACATTAGCCAGATGCACAAGGGGGCGCACGCGTCTGGAGTTTGTTTGCAGTGGCTGGAGACCCTGGCGCGCCCATTCTCTCTCTCTCCCTCTATCTGTCTTTCTCCCTGTGTCTGTCACTGTCAAATAAATAAATAAATAATGAACAAAAACTATTTAAAAAAAATAAGAGGAGGAAAAGATCATGACATCAAAATAAAAGAGAGACTGACTGAGATGGGGAGGGGATATGATGGAGAATGGAGTTTCAAAGGGGAAAGTGGGGGTGGGGGAATCACCATGAGGTATTTTTTATAATCATGGAAAATGTTAATAAAATTGAGGGGAAAAAAAAACCATTTTATCGTCATCCATAGGCCATGAACAATGGCATCCATGAGAAAGTGGTATTCCCAGATGAGCTAAATATAGCTACATACATTTATACATATTCCATATCATTTTTATGTCACAAACTCCCCTGTGCGGCCCTGCACCTTAGGTAGGGCTTATTTCTGACAACCACTATGACAGTGGCAAGAATGACAGTACCTGGAGGGCCACCAGGACTAACACCACTCCCTGCACAGAGGACAGCTCACCCCACCCGAGGTCAAGTTCAACCCACCTATAATCCGAAAAGAACTTTCATTTCAAAACCGAACACTTGCCTTCATGGTCCTAAGTATGTCGCTTGATTGAATTACCATAAATGTTTCATAACTTGGCATTAAATTACTGCCTACAGAAAGCAGACTACAATACGGCCTCACAATATATTACAACAACGAAAACATCATGAGTTCTAAATGCTAGATGCCCACCCAACACAACTGTCTTATACTAGCCTACTTAATCCTCAAAACAGCTCTATCAGGTTATTTCTCTAATTTCACTGAGGACCCAGAATGTTAAATATTTGTCTTGTGGTCACCAGGCTCTCTGGTTTCAGAGCCCACACTCTGTGGCCATGCAAAAATTGTCAGGTTCAACTCCTGGGTTCACTAAGCATAATTATGTTTTATGAGATGGTTCCATTTTCAAGCATATATTATCTACTTTAAAGTTGGACTGTTTAACGTTTGAATCGTAAGTTGTTTAGAAGCATCAGATAGGTTCCCAACATTTCTATGTCCAAGAAAATGAGGCTCAAAGAGGTGCAGCTGCAGAACCAGGTGGTTTCCACACAGAATGTCAAGTGGCCATCCTGTGAGGACAATGCATACTGCTTCATGTGACTCTTGAGCTACAATAGCGAGCCATTTGGGAAACATTAAAGCATCCTGCTCAAAATATCAAGTCTGGGCTGAAGAGATGGCCTAGCAGTTAAGGCACTTGCCTGTGAAGCCTAAGACCCAGGTTCAATTCCCCATGGCCCATGTAAGCCTGCTGCACAGGGTAGTGCATGTGTCTTGAGATCCTTTGCAGTGGCTCTGGTACACCCATTCTCTCTCTCTGTTTTTTTTTTTTTTTTTGGTTTTTTGAGGTAGGGTCTCACTCTGGTCCAGGCTGACCTGGAATTAACTCTGTCATCTCAGGGTGGCCTTGAACTCATGGCGATCCTCCTACCTCTGCCTCCCGAGTGCTGGGATTAAAGGCGTGCGCCACCACGCCCGGCTCTTCTCTCTCTCTGTGTATCTGCCTCTTTCCCTTTCTCTTGCTCTCAAATAAATAAATATTTTTAAAACAACTGGGTGTGGTAGCACCTGCCTTTAATCCCAGCACTTGGGAAGCAGAGGTAGGAGGATCATCATGAGTTGGAAGCCACCCTGAGACAGGTCAGCCTGGGCTAGAATAAGACCCTACCTCAAAAAAAGAATACACACACACACACACACACACACACATTCATTCTGGGGTGGAGAGATGGCTTAGTGGTTAAGGCATTTGCCTGCAAAGCCAAAGGGCCCAGGTTCAATTCCCCAGGATCCATGTTATCCAGATGCACAAGAGGGTGTACACGTTTGGAGTTTGTTTGCAGCAGCTGGCGGCTCTGGCATGCCCATTCTCCCTCCCTCCCTCCCTCCTTCCCTCCTTCTCTCTCTCTCTCTCTCTCTTTCTGCCAAATCAGTTTAAATAAATAAAATAAGAATACATATTCTAATAAATGTATTTAATTTTAATTCTCCTCCATGTTGATAAATACATTTCTATTTCTTTTTTTGTTGTTTGTTTGTTTTTTGAGATAGGGTCTCACTCTAGCACAGGCTGACCTGGAACTCACTATGTAGTCTCAGGCTGGCCTCAAACTCATGGCAATACTCCTACCTCTGCCTCCCAAGTGCTGGGATTAAAGGCGTGCGCCACCACACCTGGCCACATTTCTATTTCTAAGAGTACTGATAAAATATTTTTATGATAAATCCTGGAGTTAAATGTCCCCAGGACCCTCCCTGAAATCTTAACATGGGGCTACTAATTTTTGTTTACCCTGGCTTTCAGTGCTATGTAATTATGAAGTCCGTTAAGCAATTTGCAGGGCCTTGTCAAGGTACTGTATATGGGTCTTGGCTTTAAATGACACTTAGCTAGAAATTAAACCACTGCTTGATTGAGAAGTGTTGGGTGGTTGGCATGGTTAGAAACTATTGTCAGCAATAAAGAATAAAATGGTTTCTGTGAATAATGTCTTTTTTAAAAGTTTTTATTTATATATTTTAACTTATATATTCTATATATGTAATTATGTAATATACATACATATATATTCATGTATATGTACACATATATATACATATATATATATACATATATGTGTGTGTGTGTGTTATGTGTATGTGTGTATATATATATGTATATGAGAGAGAGAGGAAATTGGCATACCAGGACCTTTGGCCATTGAAAACTAACTCCAATTCCAGACATATGCACCACTTTGTGCATCTGACTTAACGTGGGTTCTGGGGAATTGAACTTGGGTCTTTAAGCTTCATAGGTAAGCACCTTAACCACTAAGCCATCTTTCCAGCCGATCTATGAAGAATGTCTATAGCTCATGTCCCTCAATTAAAATCTGTCTTTGAAAATGACACTTGTGAGATGGGCATGGTGACACATGTCTCACAATCCCTGCTGCTCAGGAGGCTGCAGCAGGAAGATGAAAAGTTCAAGGCCAGCCTGGGCCACTTACTGAGACCTGTCTCAAGATACAAAGGGTTGCAGAGATGGCTTAGTAGTTAAGACACTTGCCTGCATAGCCTAAGGAAATGGAAATAAAACTCCCCATATTTAACTCCCCAGATCCCACGTAAGCCAGATGCACAAGGTGACCCATGCACTAAATGGTGCAGGCGTCTGGAGTTTGATCACAGTGGCTGAAGACCCTGGCTCACCAATTATCTCTCCCTCTCATTAAAAAAAAAAAAAAGACACAAAGTTGTTTTTACTTTTTTAAAAAAAAAAAGACTAGTGGGTCTGCCAGTCTGGGTTCAATTTCCCAGTACCCATTTAAAGCAATACATACAAAGTGGTGCATACATCTGGAGTTCACTTGCAGCAGCCTAGGCCCTGGCACATATACCCTCCTATTTTCTCTCTCATAAATATTCATAAATCTCATAAAAATTCCAACAATAAATGTGAATACTGATTCTCCCCTCTCCCGGCCAGCTGGGGGCCCCCCTCTTTCTCTAAGCCTATCACCTACCTCCAAATAATAGGGGAAGTAATTACTAACTTGCAAATAATAGGCAGTAAATAATGAATGGCTTGGCGGGTGTTCAATGAAATGTTCGTTGTTACTAAAGGGAAATATAATAAGTGGGGATGTTACCTGGCCCATCACAAGTACCTAAGAAGTCAGAAGTGAACACAGACAGTTCATTCTTATCCCTGGCACTGGCCTTCCCAGCCAGAACCGAGCTCCCTGCCTCACGGCCACACACAGGTCTCCTGCCTTGCGAGGACACACAGCGCTGCCCGGCAGGAAGAGGCTTCGCTTCCTCTGCTGAGACACCGCCCCATCTTCCACAAGGGAGCCATGTGTCAGATCGGCCTCCCAGAGCGATGAACCACATGCTGGGTTTACCCAAGGCCAAACATGCTTTTTCTTTTCTATCACAAAACATAAGGGGTCTGTTTTCACGTTTGAAAGCTAATACCTCAAGGGCCCTGGAACTTACTCTGGCAGCCGTTGCAATCCACAGTTCTGAAATCATATTCTAATGAGAATAAGCATGAATTAGGAAGATGAGACACCCAGTTATGACCCAGCCAAAAAAGAACAAGAAGCTATGCTCTGCTAGCTTTTCCTGCAGACCAGCCATTGTGGAGAGGGCTGGGGTGCAAGGGGTGGTGGGAGGGGGCAGGGGGCAGTCTTGGGAAATTGTGTGGTAGGCCACAGAGAAGATCTATACTTAACACTAATTAAGCCACAGATTAGGAATGCCAAGCATCCCCCAAACTAATGAAAAGTTGAAAGCATAATTGGATTGTTGATTTGCCCTGGAGAGGGAAGAGCAGCTCTGATGCCCGATCTGTGAAGGGAGGAGCCTTATTTTATTTCCAGTTCCCAGCAGAAAACCTGACTCTCAGTGATCATGCAGTTGACTATGAAGGCTTGTTTGCTGATCCCAGCTACGTGCAAG
The DNA here is from genome assembly GCF_020740685.1 of Jaculus jaculus. Taxonomy (NCBI): domain Eukaryota; kingdom Metazoa; phylum Chordata; class Mammalia; order Rodentia; family Dipodidae; genus Jaculus; species Jaculus jaculus. The sequence goes on along the minus strand of NC_059116.1, from coordinate 21,092,016 downwards.
AAGCCATCGAGATTTACTGAGAACACAAGGAGACTGGAAGTCTCCCCCACCCACCCCCCACAAAAAAAAAAAAAAATGATGGGAGAAACGTACCATGCATTAGTGTGATTTTTTTTTTTTTCTGCACGAGCGTGTAGTGCGCGTGGTGTGATGTGATGATGATGTATGTTCACGCAGAGATGCACGCACCCTGTTTGTGCAGGCGGAGGCTGCCTCTTCCATCCATCTTCATCTTGCTGCCTTGAGACAGTCTCTCTCACTCAACCTGGAGCTGCCAGGTTTTGGCAAGACTGACTGGCCAGTGAGTTCCAGGGATTCGCTGGACTCCGCTCCCCACAAGACTAGGTGTTAAGATGTGGGTGGCCATGCCCAGATGTTTACGGAGGTGCTGGAGGTTAAAAACTCAGACCCTCTCAAGTCCTTCATCATGCATGGCAAGCAATCTGTATCCACTGGGCCATTTCCCCAGCCACAACTTTAAAAGTGTTATTGCTAAGAAGTACTTAAAAAAGCAATGTACAGGGCTGGAGAGATGGCTTAGTGGTTAAGCGCTTGCCTGTGAAGCCTAAGGACCCCAGTTCGAGGCTCGGTTCCCCAGGTCCCACGTTAGCCAGATGCACAAGGGGGCGCACGCGTCTGGAGTTCGTTTGCAGAGGCTGGAAGCCCTGGCGCGCCCATTCTCTCTCTCTCTCTCCCTCTATCTGTCTTTCTCTCTGTGTCTGTCGCTCTCAAATAAATAAATAAAAAATTTAAAAAAAAAAAAAAGCAATGTACATGTAAAAATAAGCAGCTGTCACAAGTGGCCTTGATAGTCATGAAGAGCTGCATAATAGGAGGCGGAAAATGATGACATCAAAATAGAAGCGAGACAAGTTGGAAAGAAAATGGGATTCAATGGAAGGGGGGCTCAGGAGAGGGGAAAATGGAGGGTGGTGAGAAGGGATTATGATCATGGTATATCGTCTATATTTATGGAAGTTGTCAATAAAAAGTTATAAAGGGTTAAAAGAAAAATAAGCAGCTGAACACTGTGAGTGTATGTTTGTATTCATTTATTTATTTATTTGAGAGAGAGAGAGAAAGAATGGATGTGCCAGGACCTCCAGCTGCTGCAAACGAACTCCAGACCCATGTACCACCTTGTACATCTGGCTTACATGGGTCCTAGGGAATGGAACCTGGGTCCTTTGGCTTTGCAGGCAACTACCTTAACTGCTAAGCCATCTCTCCAGCCCATATGTTTTTGAGACAAGGATGCAGGTAACACGGGCTTTTGAACATAGTCAAGAATGACCTTGAATTTCTGATTATCCCTCCTCCATCTCCCCATAAGTAGGATTACAGGCATGCACCTCCACAACCATTTTATGCTCTCCCAGGGATCAAATGCAGAGCTTTGTGTGCATGAGGCAATCGTTCTACCACCTGAGCTACATCCCTAGTCCCTGACTACTGTACTAGGTTTTGACAGCGTCACCTTCCTGTGTCAAATTAGAACCTCAGTTTAGACCTCTGTAGTCCCACATGGTACTAGCTGTTTTCAGCCGTCTCTTAGGCAACAAGTACTTCTGCACTGTAATTCACTAATATCCTCGACATCCAGAACCAGTAATGGGGTTTAGTCATGACACACCTAACTCCAGAGGAGTCAGATTCCTCGGTAAAGAATGTGCCTGTTTATCCAAAATGAGATTTATGTATGGTGTCATGAGCGAATTGAAAATGAAATTGGAAATAAAACAAACTATGTTCTAGTTGTCTTGGAAGATTTCAAATATTACAGCAACAGAGTAAGAAATTTGCTTCTGGAAATACAGAATGATGTCATTATTTTGGTACTTGTGACTCCAGGGATGTGATTGCGGAATGCAGCAGATAGGCGGCGCTCTGGCTCCCAGCAGATTGGGATCAAACAAAACTGGGTTAGTATAAAGGCCATGTCCAAGGTTTAAGCATCAGAATCAGAAACTCCCAATAGGTACCTCCCAAAGGGCATCTGACTCATTCAGGAGTCATTGCTTTAGCAAGTGAAGATCTGGAATTTGGACAGCATCCAGTGATTTTCTACTTTGCTAAAGAAAGTTCCGGGTTGAGCGTTAGGGAGATGGCTCTGTAGATAAAAGAATTTGCTACACAAGCTTCAAAGACCTGAGCTAGGATCCCCAGAACCCACATAATCCACACATACAACTTAAATAAAAATTTGATTTTAAAGAGCCGGGTGTGGTGGTGCACACCTTTAATAAACAGCTCTCAGGAGGCAGAGGTAGGAGATCGCTGTGAGTTCAGGGCCAGCCTGAGACTACAGAGTGAATTCCAGGTCAGCTTGGGCTAGAGGGAAACCCTACCTCAAAACAAAACAACAACAACAAAAAAAGACAAGGGCTGGGGAAATGGCTTAGCGGTGAAGGTGTTTGCCTGCAAAGCCAAAGGACCCTGGTTTGATTCCCCAGGACCCATGTAAGCCAGATGCACAAGGGGGTGCATACGCCTGGAGTTTGTTTGCAGTGGCTGGAGGCCCTGGAGGGCCCATTCTCTCTTTCTCTCTGCCTCTTCCTCTGTGTCTCTCTCTCTTTCAAATAAATAAATAAATAAATAAAATATTTATTTAAAAAAATCCTTTCAGGTTAGTACCTCACACCCATGTCTAGGTTCCAAATCAAACCTTCAACCGTTTCAGCCTGGAAGAATAATATGCTTGCTACTTAATCAAAGGATTAAAGATTTAAAGATGTCTATGTCTTCTATTTTTAGATAATCTCATGTGGTATGAGGAATTTAGGACCTCTTCACTGTAAAATTCAAATTACTGATTTTTTTTTTTTTTTTATAAAAAGCAAAGCCTAGGCCGGGTGTGATGTCCTAGCACTTCGAAGGCAGAGGTAGGAGGATCGCTGTTGAGTTCGAAGCCAGCCTGAGACTACCTAATGAATTCCACATAGCCTGGACTAAAGTAAAACCCTACCAAAAAAAAAAAGCAAAGCCTAAAAATCGTTTAATGGCCATTTCCTTAACTTTTGAGAAATCTATGCCAATGTGTTTTTATGACATAACTAAAAATAAATCACTGTTGATGCATCTGGTTAAAAAAAATTTTTTTCAACCATCACCAAAATCCACAATGCAGGGCTGAGGTCGTGGTGCTGTGACAGAGCACATGTTACCATACAGGAGTCACTGGGTTCAAGTTCCAGTGCCACAAAAAACAAATAAATAAGTAAAGCAGTCTGGAGAAGTAGTGTAGCATGCATGAAGCCCTGGGTTTAACCCCAGCACCACACAAATCCAGGTGTGGGGGTGCATGCCTGTAATCCCAAGGCTACATAAATCTGGTTTTGAGGTGCATGCCTGTAATCCCAGCACTACATAACCCTATAACCCCAGCAATGAGGAGGCGGAGGTAGAAGGGTCAGAACTGAGGTCATCCTCAACTACACAGCAAGTTGGAGGCCAGCCTAAGATTCACAAGACCACTTGGGAGGCTGAGGAAGGAGGATCACCACAAGTTTGAGGCTACCTTAGGCTACATAGTGAGTTCCAGATCAGCCTGGGCTACTGTGAGATTTTGTGCCAAGTAAACCAAAAAAATAAAAATAACAAGGTATAGTCCTTGCCACACACAGCCTCTGTATGCTTGTAATCAGCTTTAAGTGGCCTAAGGCCTAACACAAGAAAAATGCTCTGTACACACTTGTTAACACTGCGCTTAGGGAACAAGGACAAGGAAAAAAGTCTGAACCCATTCATCATAGACATGACTTTTATTTCAATCCTCAGTAGACTCTTCAGAACTTATGAATACAGAAGGCCAACTATAAGCTTTTAAGTATTTTCAAGGCTTATGGCCCTCTATCATTTAGGAAAATTAAAAAATAACAAACATGGGCTAGAGAGATGGCTCAGTGGTTAAAAGCACTTGCCTATAAAGCTTGATGGTTTGGGTTCAGTTTCCCAGTACCCACATAAAGCCAGATGCACAAAGTGGTACATGCTTCTGGAGTTCGTTTGCAGTGGCAGGGTCCCTGAGGCACCTGTACACCCCTCTCTCTGTCTCTATTTCTTGTTTTAAAGAACATTTCTGTAGCCCTGACTAGTCTGGTACTCTGCAGTCCAGGCCAGCCTTGAACTCCCAGAAATCCCCCTGCCTCTGTTTTCTGAGTAGGACAATCCAGTTCCAGTGAAGTCCAGTGCATTAAGAACTAGGCAACTTCATCAGGAGCCCAGGGAGATCTTGACCTTGAGTAGATCATGTGGTGAAATGTCACTATAACTCTGCAGGAAAAGTGAATGACAGCGGTCCTTTTTTTTTTTTTTTCTCTCTCTCTTTTTAATTTTAATTCAAGAAATTGTGATCATTCAGACTCCAGGGCTGTACAGGCCACCAAACCTACCTTGTTCCTAACAACAGCACCTGTGCTGGGCTTCTGAAGCCTCAGATCCAACAGCCCAGTTCCGCCCCTTCCTGGCTTGCAAGATTACTTGGCTACTGAGTTCTCTAAAAGTCACATTCTAGTCACCACCAGAAGTTACCATATCAGGTGTCACAGAGCTCTCCAAGCATCAAGGGGAAACAGATAAACTTTATTCTCAGGTGTCTACCCCATCCTCTTAGTCACCAAGAGTTAAAATACCTACTCTTGGGCTGGAGAGATGGCTCAGCAGTTAAAAGTGCTTGCTGGCAAAGTCTGATGGCCCAGGTTAGATTCCCCAGTACCCATCTAAAGCCAGATGCACAAAGTGGCACATGCATCTGGAATTCGTTTACAGTGGTATGAAGCCCCCGTGTATCCATTCTCTCTCTCTCTCTCCATTTGCAAATAAATAAAAAGTTTAAAAATAAAAATACCTACTCTTGGGCTGGGGATGAAGATCAGTGCTTGTGTGTTTAGCATGTAGCAAAGGCCCCGAGTTCAAACCCCAGCACATGCACTTGGTAGAGTACTGAAAATTGTGCCCCTTCCTTCATCTCACTAGACAAGTGAGTGGAAATTAAGTAGCAATATTGAGCAAACTTCTCACAGAATGTTTTCCTCTTTAAAAGACTTTCAAAAGCTGGGCCTGGTGGCATAGCCTGTATCTCAACTATCAGGGAGGCTGAGGCAAGATGATCAAGAGTTGAAGGCTCGGGCTGGAGAGATGGCTTAGCTGTTAAGAGCTTGCCTGTGAAGCCTAAGGACCCCGGTTTGAGGCTCGATTCCCCAGGACCCACGTTAGCCAGATACACAAGGGGGCGCACGCGTCTGGAGTTCGTTTGCAGTGGCTGGAAGCCCTGGCGCGCCCATTCTCTCTCTCTCTCCCTCTATCTGTCTTTCTCTCTGTGTCTGTCACTTTCAAACAAATTAAAAAAAAAAAAAAAAAGAATTGAAGGTGTGCCTGAGTAGTAACTGAAGAAGAGGAAAGAAGGGAGGAAAGGTGAAGAAGGGAATGGAAGGGCCCAGGGGAAAGGAAGGAAGGAATGAGAATAAAGGAAGAGAGGAAGGCTGGCCCAGGGGTAGGGCACTTGCATACCATGTACAAAGCCCCGAAGTTCGATCCTCAGGACCTACATATGTAATAAATAAATAGTTTTTCCATAAGTTGGGAGTATGGCTGGGTGTTACAGTGCCTGCCTGAGGCCCTGAGGTCAATCCTCAACACTGAAAAACTCCAATCAGTTTAGCTTGGCCCAGGCAGAACCCTCTGCTGCTGACTGATTAAGTGAAGACTTCAAGCTGGGTCTGATGACACACACCTGAATTCCAGCCCCCAGCCCGGGAGAGATTGAAGCAAGAGAACCAGGAGTCCTGTCTCATAAATTCATTAATAAAATAGACCTTCAAAAATGACTAGTCTAACTGCAAGCCTTATATTTTGCCAGCCAGGCCAAATGAGCCAATGGGTGCAATACTGGCACATCTGTGGCGGTGGAATTCAACTGCTCTCTAATTGGACTGGAGGCCCGCTCCATGGGACGGAATACATCCCCAATACTGAAAACCTAAAACAGAGGTAGTCATGAGCTCTAGGGGTGTAATGTCTGCTGATGTCTGGCTAAATGTATATACTGTGCTCATCTAACTGCCCAGTAAGCACTTCTCTTAATGTTCATACCCTCATATTAATGCTACTCTCACTGTTGGTAGAGAACCTTCTCTTTTCAGATGGCAGTGACCCTGGGATGACTCAGAAGGCACCATAGTGCTAGGAAGAAGTAACAGGAGTGCTCAGCACTGCAATATCTCTATCACACCTTCCAAGGCCCAGGGTCCATTGCGGAAGATGTGGTGGAATGAATGTAAGAGCCAAAGGAAGGGTAGGACTCCTTACAACGTGCTCCTCCAGCCACAAAACTTCCTGGATATCCATGACCTCACAGTGTCTGACACTACCTACACAAGACCATCATAATAGGAGGAAAAGATGCTGACATCAAAATCAGAGAGACTGATTGAGAGGGGGAGCGGATATGATGGAGAGTGGAGTTTCAAAGGGGAAAGTGGGGGGGAGGGAGGGCATTACCATGGGATACTGTTCACAATCATGGAAGTTGTTAATAAAAAATAAATAAATGACTAGTCTACACAGGGATATACAAGTTCCAGGGATCAGCCTGTCCAACTGAGTTAGGAAGTGGCAGAGCTGACATACGCAGACCACGAAGGTTTTCAGGAGCCCCTCTACAGTAGGGTCCACAGCCTGGTCCCTGAGGGCAGCGCCACTCTCACCCATCACATGCTAGACCTCTCAGGTGTGCCCACGCTGCAGCTCCAGCCTCAGGGCTCACTGAGTACCAGGACCCAATAAAAAGCGTAACAAAAAGGATGGGCGTGGTGGCACGCGCCTTTAAGAGGCAGAGGGAGGAGGATCACCACGAGTTTGAGGCCACCCTGAGACTACATAGGGAATTCCAGGTCAGCCTGGACTAGAGTGAGACCCTACCTCAAAAATAAAAAAATAAAAAAAATAAAAAAAATAAAAGTATAACAAAAGCTTCAGGGTTTAGGGAACTGATGGCTATTGGGGGGGGGGGGGTGTTGAGGTACCGTCTCAAGCTAGCCTAGCCTGACATGCAATTCACTCTGTAGTCTCAGGGTGGCCTCCAACCCATAGCAATCCTCCTACCTCTGCCTCCTCGGTGCTGGGATTCAAGGCCCCCGTCACCACGACAAGCTTGGCTTTTTTGTTTAAGAGACGAATCTTTAAATGATTGGCAAAAGATTCTTTTCTGCTGGGCATGGTGGGACACACCCATGCCCCCAGCCACTTGGGAGGCCGAGGCAGGGGGAATGTAGGCTTAAGGCCTGCTTGGGCTACTGAGTGAATTCAATAGGAGCCTGAGCGACTTGGTGAGACCCTGTCTCAAAATGAGAAGTTAAAAGAAGACTGGGCTATAGCTCTGCAGGACATCTGAAATCCAACCCCCAATATTGAGTACAGGAAGTCCTAGCTCAGGAAAATACACATTTATTAACACGTAAACGAGAAAGAAACTGAGGGCAGAGAGAGAAGAAAGTTCACCACCGTATTTTTAACTTTTTTAAACAACTTTTTTTTTTTTTGAGGTAGCATCTCACTCTAGCTCAGGCTGACCTGGAATTCACTATGCAGTCTCAGGGTGGCCTCGAACTCACAGTGATCCTCCTCCCTCTGCCTCATGAGTGCTGGGATTAAAGGTGTGCGCCACCACTCCCGGCTCTAAACGTATTTTTATTTTTAAGCAGAGGGAAAGAAAGAGAAAAGAGATAATGGGTATGCCAGGGCCTCCAGCCCCTGCAAACAAACTGCATATACATGTGCCACTTTGTGTATCTGGCTTTACGGTGCGTACTGGAGAATTGAACCCAGGTCCTTGGGCTTTGCAATGAAGCGCCTTAACCGTTGAGCCATCTCTCCAGCTCCTCGTTTTTAACTTTTCGGTGGGAGTGGAGGGGGGTTGGGACAGAATGTTGCTTGGTGTCTTTTTCATTCTCCTTTCCTTGGGGTAATCCACTTATCACCTGCGCTCCTCGCTCGCCAGTGTCTCTTCGGGGCGGGCGGAGACAGCGCCTTGGAAAGGGGATGGTGATCATTGGAGTGGGCAGGACGCTATCTCCGCGAGCTTCGGTGCGAACTGCCTCTGGCACACCACGGCCAGCTCTTACTTTCCAAGTTCGCGGGGTTCCCGGGGCGCGGGCCAGGTGGCATTTGGCACCCAAGTCCCCGCACCGTGTCCAGAGACTGTAATGTGTTATCCCCGTCCTAAAACCGACAGAGAGAGAGAAAGAGGGAAAGGGAGAGGGAGAGGGAGAGCGAGCGAGCGCATCTTGTCAACACCCCGCCAGCCCCAGCCTCCACGACGCCCTGGGATGCCTCGGCTGGCGATGATTTATGTCGCGTATAAATCAAGACGCTGCGGTCGAATCTCGGTGTTTCCACCCCACCAAAGACTGCCCTGCGATCCTAACGTCCCTGACACCTCCATCAAGGGGGTGGGGGACTGCGGCGAACCTCCCCCCAACACACACACACACACACACACACACACACACACACACACACACACACACACACACACACACAGCAGGGACGGGATGATTGGTGTCACCCCCTCTGGGCGCACGTGGGCGCAGCCACCCCAGCGGCGGGCACCGACCGGGAAGGGACGCGGAAGCCGGGGAGCGGTGCTTTTCCAGTCGGAGGATCCGACGGAGAAAGATGCCAAATGCAGTTCCCGAGCCAGCTGAACTCCTCGGGCACCTAATCATTGCCAGATGTGCGGAGGGCGCTCGGGGAACATCCCCGAGAAAACCACCACCACCACCACCACCACCACCCCCCGCCCCACCGTGTCCCGGGAGGCACCGCGACCACTGGGATCCAGACAGGGCAACGTGGAGAAGAGAAGACCAGGAGAGGGAGGGGGGCGAAGAGAGAGAAAGGGGGGGAAGGAGGAAAATAAAACCGGGAGGAATGAGGATGCCTCACTCCCTGCATGTTTTTTCAATTTAAGAAAGTTAAAAAAAAAATTGGAAACTGGAATCCGTAAACAAAACGACTTGGGGACTTAGGAAGCCACTTCGCGAAGGACGCCGCAGATGGAGAGGAGGCGACTGGGAGGGTTGCGCCCGTCCATCCGTCCATCATCACCCGAACCCGGAGCCCGCGCCCGGGGACTCTCCGGAGAAAGTTCTCGCCCGCGCGCCCCGAGGTCCCCCGGCGCCGTCCCTCACCTTTCATGGTGACCGACGAGACGCACCGCCAGCCAGGGAGCTCCGCGCCGCCGCCGCCGGTCACTGCGCGCCCATGGCCGCCGCGTCCGCGCTGCCCGCTCCGCGCTCCGCGCTCTGCCGCCGCGGGCCCGCCGCGCGCCGCTCACCCCGGGGCGGGAGGCGCCGCGCCCCTCCCCCTGGCCCCACGCCCCTCGCGCGCCCCCGCGCCCCGCCCCGCCCTCCCCGGCCCGGCACCCTCCCTCCCGCGGCTGGACCAGCCCGGCATCCCCGCGACGTCCCGTCCGCAAGGTCCTGCCCAGTGGGCTCGGTTCTAGGGCCCGGGTCACCCCAGAGTACGTGGGGCGCAGAAAGTTGGGGAGCAGAGACGTCACGGGGTGTTTCTTTCCTGCCATGGGGCTTGGAGAATTAAGAAGAGGGCTCGCTTGTGGAGTGGGGTGGGCGGGGGTTACGCGCGGGGGTTCCCGAGTTTCCAAGGGCCTGCGCCTGTGGCTGTCCCATGCCAAAGCCAAGCCTGTGGGTGTCCCATGCCAATGCCAAGCCCACAGCTCTGGCAGCAAGCTCACTGTCATTCGGAGACTAGGAGTCCCTAAGAATCCAGATTAGGACTGGGCACTCTCTCCTAAGGGACTCGGAGCAAGATGACAGCGTTATAACTTTTGGATCTTCCGAGGGAAAAAGCAAAACACACACACACACACACACACACACACACACACACACACACGTCCTGGTGGCTGGAAAAGTCACCCTTCCACATCACCTCGGAATGACAAAATTGGTGCTTTACCAGCCTCGCTTGGAAACTCCACAATTTCCTGTCACTAAATGCCCATCCTGCTGCCCTGCAGTCTACCTAAAAAAAAAAAAAAAAAAAAAAAATAGCCCGTGTTGATCTTTCCTTTCGAGTAGACTCATTGCTTGATTTCTTAAAGCTTAAACTCCATGGTGAATGGAGCAGGAGGGAGGGAAGGAGCAGAGAAACTGTCTTTGCTTTCAAATGACACATTATTGCTCCAAGGAGCGAGCTTACCAAAAACCAGGAAATACTGGCTGGGCCTTAATCACAGCTATTTACATAGCCCTCCTGAGGACTCCGTAGCACCTTGTAACCAACCCACTAGTTCATTCTTTACTCTGGTAAAAGTCGGCGTCCAGAGATGAATGCATTTTGAAAATATCTCATAGATTCTCCATTCCCTACCCTTCAACCTAAAAATTAAGAGGGCGAGAGGGATGGCTCAGCGGTTAAAGGGAGCGGCAAGCAGCAAGCCCTTGTGGCACCCATTCTCTTTCCCTCTCTCCCTCTCTTTCTCTTTACAAATGAAATATTTATATTAAAAAAAAATACGGAAGAAGAGCCGGGGAGAAGGCTCAGCAGTTAAAGCATTTCCCTGCAAAGCCTAAGGACCAGAGTTCAATTCCCAAGGACGGGTGGCGCATGCATCTGTAGTTCTAAGGCCCTGGTGTGCCTAGACTCTTCTCTCTCAAACAAATAGAAGAAAATCATGCATTTCTTCTAAAGTTTAAGAAGAACGGAAAAACGAGGAAGTTGGACACTTCTAATAAAGGGGCTGGAGAAACTACGGAAGACCATTCGGGAGACTTCCTCCAGACCTCACGGGGTACCTGCCTGGTTTGAGAGTCTGGGAGAAAGTGTGCATCCATGAACAAGGACGGGACGGCGTGCCACGTCAGCTTCTTTGTCCCACTGCTTCCCAGCTGGAAAATGATTAGCATCTGAATTAAGTCACTTTCAACATTCAGACGATGACACCCAAAACACAGGCAAATTGAGAGGAATCGTAGAAATGTCCTTCAAAGTCAACGGGCGCCTCAAAAGACACCGCCGAGCGTGAAAAGGGGTGCTGGGGATTTGGCTGGGGGTGGTAGAGTGCTCGCTGAGCCCGTGGGAAGCCCCCCCCCCCGTGCCTTCCCGGCGGGGGCGGGGGACGGGGGGGGGGAGGGGGGACCGGATGTGACGACACAAACCTGTAATCCCAGCACTCCACAGGTGAAGGCAAGATCTAAAATTCAAGGTCATTCTCAGCCACATAGCAAAGTCTAGGCCAGTCTCCGACCATGCCTAAAAAAAAGGGGGGGGGGAGGGGGAGTGCTGGAAAGCTGGCTTAGTAGTTAAGGTGTTTTTGCCTGTAAAGCCAAAGGATCCTGGTTCGACTCTCCAAGACCCATGTAGGCCAGCTGCACAAGGGGGCGCACGCATCTGGAGTTCGTTTGCAGTGGCTGGAGGCCCTGGTGCACCCATTTTCTCTCTCTCTCTGTCCCTCTGCCTCTTTCTCTCTCTCAAATAAATAAAATATATTTTTAATAAAAGCAAAAAGACAAATATATTTGTAAGCCCTGTTAAGATCCAAACATATAGAGAACTCCCACCAGGCATGGTAATGGTACCAGCCTACAATCCCAGCGTGGTGATCTTCAATCAGGTGTCCCTCATAAACTGACGGGCGAATGCTTGTGCCCAGCCCAGGGCAGTTTGGCAGGTGGAGCCTTGCTGGAAGAGGTGAATGGGCTGACAAGGGCCTCTAGCCACGGCAAATGGAACTTCAGGCACATGTACCACCTTGTGCATCTGGCTATATGTGGGTACTGAAGACTCAAACCTGGGTCCTTAGGCTTGGCAGGCAAGTGCCTTAACCATTAAGCAATCTCTCCAACCTAATTAAATAAATAATTAAATAAAATATTTTAAAAGGGTTCAGTAGCTCAGTGATAGAGCACTTTCCTAGAATGGATCAGGCCCCAGGTTCAATCCTGAGTATTGAAAAACAAAAACAAAAACGGGGGCTGAAGAGATGGTTTAGCAATTAAGGCGCTTGCCTGCCAAGCCTAAGGACGCCAGTTCAAAGTAGCACATGCATCTGGAGTTCCTTTGCAGGGGCTGGAGGCTCTGGCACACCCATTCTCTCCCTCTCTCTCTCTCTCTCTCTCTCTCTCTCTCTCTCTCTCTGCCTCTTTCTCTCTCTGTCGCTCTCAAATAAATAAATAAAAATAAACAAAAAAAAAAAATGCTGAGAGAAGCCAGGCGTGGTGGCGCACACCTTTAATCCCAGCACTCGGGAGGCAGAGGCAGAAGGATTGCCGTGAGTTCAAGGCCACTCTGAGACTACATAGTGAATTCCAGGTCAGCCTGGACTAGTGTGAGACCCTATCTCAAAAAAACAAAAAAAAAAAAAAAAGAAGAAGAAGAAGAAGGGTTTGGAGAGATGGCTTAGCATTTAAGGCATTTGCCTGCAAAGCTAAAGAAAGGACCCCAGTTCCATTTTCCAGAACCCACACAAACCGGATGCACAAGGGGGTGCAAGTGTCTGGAGTTTGTTTGCAGTGGCTGAAGGCCCTGGCGCACCCATTCTCTCCATCTCTCTCTCACACATAAAAAAAAAAAAAAAAAGTTTAATGAAGCCAGGTGTGGTGGTGCACGCCTTTAATCCCAGCACTCTGGAGGTGCAGATAGTAGGAAAGCTATGAGTTCGAGGCCAGCCTGGGCTAGAGAAGGAGTTTGAGGCCAGCCTGGGCTACAGAAGGAGTTCGAGGTCAACCTGGGCTACAGTCACACCCTACCTCGAAGGGGGGAAAAAATGGTCACAATGACACAATTTACCAGATAATCATACCTCAGAAGGCTGAGGCAGGTGGATCACCGTGAGTTCAAAGTGATCGAGGATTGAACTGGGACTCAGGGACAGGTGGAGAGAAAGGTCTGGAGAGAAGAGTGTGCCTGGAGACGCCTGGGGCACACCGTGGAGAATGTTCTGAACAGCTCAGATGGCCCTCAGGCTTCTGCATCCAGAAACAACAGCCAGACCATGCAGGCACGCCACACGTCTGGAACCTACAGGAGGCATCTTCTCATCCAGTCTTTGCCCTAAGTTATGCACCTCTTTTCTACAGCTAAGCGAAAGCCATTTACCCTCAGCTCCTCCATTTTCTCCACTCTTACATTCTCAACTCCCTCTTAGCCCTTCAAAGTGCACCTCAAACTTCTCAATCCTCTCCTTCTCACCTCTCCTGAGTCCGCTGCAGCAGTGCATGTGGGGAGCTGTGTGTTGCACTCAGGACCGCGTTGCTGGTAGAAATCACCCAGCCAAGAGCAGCTTGTGGGGAAAAGAGGTTTATTTGGGCTTACAGGCTCGAGGGGAAGCTCCACGATGGCAGGGGAAAACGATGGCATGAGCAGAGGGTGGACATCACCCCCTGGCCAACATAAGGTGGACCACAGCAACAGGAGAGTGTGCCAAACACTGGCGAGGGAACACTGGCTCTAATACCCATGAGCTCTCCCCCAACAATACACGGCCTCCAGGAAGCATTAATTTCCAAATCACCATCAGGACACCTTAGTTTTTGGGGGACACCTGAATCAAACCACCACACTGTGGTAGCCCTCCAAGTGGTCTGCCAAGCCCACCTGTCCACTCCCCTTGCACTCCAGGTTCCAGCCCAGAGCAGCCCCAAAGGGCAGATGGGAAAACCAGTCAGTTGAACACTGCATCTCCCCCCAAGTCTTTGCCCCCCGGGGGACTGGCAGTCTGGGCTCAAGCGGAGCCCAGGGACACATCTCAAGTGGAGTCCCGGCAGAGACAAAGCCAAGTGCTGAAGGAGAGGACAGCCATCAGGCGGGCCAGCAGCTGGGATGACTGTACCAGCCAGAGCTCTGACAACCTCTGCTTCCCTTCCCACTGGCAGCCAAAGCCTTCTAGAAACTGTGATGGTCGCCACAGCCTCCCTTCTCCATCCCTCTTCTGTCCTTGTGAAACTTTTTTTTTCCCTCTCTCTCTCTATTCCAGCCAGACAGATTAGGGTCTCCCCACACATTCCCATATATGGAGCTTTGAGCCTAGCATTCCACCTCCCCAAACACCCTCCTTTCTCCATTGTGCCAATATGCTTATCTGTGTCTGCCTGAACTTCTTACAAAAGGACCCCCTCTGCTCAGCAAGCATGCCTCATGGCTACCGTATTATTTATAATGACTATGGTCAAGACGCTGGGCCATGTGCTGGAGAGTCAGATATAGTAACCACGTCGTGGAAGGTTAGATGGAGCATTCTACAAAGGATCTACAGCCCGAGGAACAGAGGGCAAAGTAGAGTGCCGAGAGGGACAGAGATAAACTGCAGGGAAAGCACGTGAGGACGGAGGCGGCCAGGTGGAAAGCTTCCTTGCGACAGGGCCCTGCAGGATGGGTGGGCTTAAACAAGGCATGAGAGATGTTTGCTGTCCTTCCAGACCACTGGGCTGGGGAATGGGCTCTGGGAACCCTCTATTGACCCAGCAAGGCTAAGAAATGTAGCCATACGGCACAGCCATACGCCTAGCCTGCTGTCCCCAGCATCTGAGGAGCTAAGGTCAGATGTCTGGATGCCATTGCAGAGCGCTAAAGGGGCCTTCCCTTCTTGCTTTCTTCTGCTTTGTTTTCTGTCACTCCCCCAGAAAACACCCATGCTCCCTACAGTTGGAGGGCCATCACAGTGGAGCAGGAGCTTCTTTTTAAAATATTTTATTTTATTTTTATTTATTTGAGAGGGACAGACAGAGAGAGGAAGAGGCAGAGAGAGAGAGAGAGAGAGAATGGGCGCGCCAGGGCCTCCAGCCACTGCAAACGAACTCCAGACACGTGCGCCCCCTTGTGCATCTGGCTAACGTGGGTCCTGGGGAACCGAGCCTCGAACCAGGGTCCTTAGGCTTTACAAGCAAGTGCTTAACTGCTAAGCCATCTCTCCAGCCCCTTTTAAAAATATTTTTATTTTATTTATTTGAGAGAGAAAGAGGCAGGCAGAGAATGGGTTTGGGCACCCCAGGGCCTCCTGACACTGCAAATGAACTCCAGATGTATGCGCCATTTTGATTTTGTGAACCTGGCTTTACGTGGGTATTGGGGATGCGAACCCAGGCCTTTAGGCTTTGCAAACAAGCATCTTTAATCACTGAGCCATCTCCCCAGCCCATAAGTGCTGTTTTAAAATAAAATATCCGGGCGTGGTGGTGCACACCTTTAATCCCAGCACTCGGGAGGCAGAGGTAGGAAGATCGCTGTGAGTTCGAAGCCACACTGAGACTCCATAGGGACTTCCAGGTCAGCCTGGGCCAGGGTGAGACCCTACCTCGAAAAACCAAAATAAAAATAAAATATATTTATTTATGAGGAGAGAGAGAGAAGATAGGCACACCAGGGCCTCCTGCCACTACAAACCAACTCCAAATGCATGTGCCACTTTGTGCATCTGGCTTTATGTGGGTATTGGGGAATCAAACGCAGGCCAGCAGGCTTTGCAAGAACATGCTTTTAACCACTTAGCCATCTCTCCAACTCAAATAGGAGCTTGTTAAGAAAAGAACTAGTTCCTATCCTACTATTTTTTAATTTTTTTTATTTTTATTTATTTATTTGAGAGTGACAGACAGAGAGAGACAGAGAGAGAAAGGGAGAGAGAATGGGCACACCAGGGCCTTCAGCCACTGCAAACGAACTCCAGATGGATGTGTCCCCTTGTGCTTATGTGGGTCCTGGGGAATGGAGCCTCAAACCGGGGTCCTTAGGCTTCACAGGCGAGTGCTTAACCACTAAGCCATCTCTCCGGCCCCTATCTTAATTTTTTTTTTTTTTTTTTTTTTGGTTTCTTTGATTTTGGTTTATTTGAGACAGTTTTTCTATGTAGTTCTGGCTGGCCTGATCTTTGCTGCCATCCAGGCTGGCCTTGAACTTGCAACACTCCTACTACCCCACGCTCTCCAGTGTTAGGACTATAGACACGAGCCACCAAGCACAGCTCGGGGTCTTTCTCTGCATGACAAAACCTTCTGGCAATTAGCATTCAGTGAGAGACAGAGAAGATGCAATGGGGATTTAAAAGGAAGAGAAACTGGGCTGGAGAGATGGCTCAGCAGTTAGGTGCCTGCTTACAAAGGCTGATGGCCTGGGTCCGATTCTCTAGTGCCCATGTAGAGCCAGATGCACAAAGATGGCACATGTGTCTCGAGTTCATTTACAGTGGCAGGAGGCCCTGGCATTCCCATTACCTCTCTTCCTCCCTCCCTCTCTCTCCTTGCCGGGCATGGTGGCACAGGCCTTTAATCCCAGCACTCGGGAGGTAGAGGTAGGAGGACTGCTGTGAGTTCGAGGCCACCCTGAGGATACAGAATGAATTCCTGGTCAGCCTGGGATAGAATGAGACCCTAACTCAAAAAAAAAAAAAAAAAAAAAAGTAAAGCCAGGCATGGTGGTGCACGCCTTTAATCCCAGCTCTTGGAAGGCAGAGGTAGGAGGATCACCAAGAGTTCGAGGCCACCCTGAGGCTCCATAGTGAATCCCAGGTCAGCCTGGGCTACAGTGAAACCCTACCTCAAAAAACAAAACAAAAAAAAAGTAAAGGGAGAGAAAGGGCTAAACTATGGGAACTTAATTGCAACACACCAAGGAATTACAACTTTAGCCACCAGAAGATAAGCCGTACTTTGGAGAGGCTTTTGGGTAACAGAAGAATACACTTGCTATTTGAAAAGAATATTGCTTTCTACAGCTTGATCACCTGAGTCACCTCGTAGTCTCACTCATGTGTGACCACAAATAACCCTGGTGTGTCAGCTTAGCCTCTGAACCAGTTACGCAAGCTCACTGAAATAGTGAGAAATGAGATCCTGCAACAAGGAAGATGGTCTAGGAATGGACGTCAATGCTAGGCCTCCCTCAGAGGTGTGATTAGGCTCTGGTAAGACAAATATTTTTTTTAATAAATAAATAGCTTCTAGGTCTTTAAAAACTTTTTTTTTTTGTTCAATTTTGATCAAATAATGTTTCAATTTCTTTAGTTTTAAGCAGGCTTTGTTTGATTAAAAGCTGCTTTTCCTATTTGTCTTATAAGCCTGTTAAGGCTGGGGATGTGATTCAATTGGTAGAGTACTTGCCTGCCTTCAGAGCGCTAGAATGTTCGGATGAAAGCTTTGTACCACCAAGCCTGCCTTTGATGTTGAACGTGAACTTCTGATCTTCCTGCCTCTGTCTCCAAAGTGCTGAGATTATGGGCAGGTGCCGCCATGCCTAGAAATATCCCCTTCGTTGGCTGTCCCTAATTGTTACTAGTTCTTAACATTGTATCTTTCTTTCTTAAAGTCGTAACTTTTTGTTGGAACACTCTCACTCTGTAGTCCAGGCCTAGTCAGCCTAAAACTGTTTCTCCTGCCTCTGCCTCCCAAAATGCTAGGATTACAGAAATGTGCCATCATGACCAGATAATTAAAATTTTTCCATCATAACTTATTTGTTATCTTCCGTTGTGCTTTGTAAAATAAACCAGAAGACGTTAAACAAGAATAAAATAGTTTTGTCCAATTATGTGCATAACATCTTTCACACAATGACAATTTGGTTACATAAGAGTCTAGTGACATGAATTTAAATCCTGAATGGTAGACTATCTTTAAGGGAACAGGTTCATTTTAAGACAACGCAGGGATAAAAATAGCAGAGATACTAACAAGAACTTTAAGATTTAAATAGTTTAATTCAAGTGTTTATAATTCACATGTAAATTATTACTTAGTATGGTGTGCTCGAGATATGTGAATATAATGTGTTCTCTAAAGTAATTTAAACATTAACTTTATGAATATGGTTTATACTATAATTTGATGAATAGTGGTGAAAAGATAAACTTTTACTAAGCTTTGGTCAAAATTGCCTCAAATTCCAAATAAGTATATCAAGACTGGGGAAGTTTCACAGTATGGATTTTTCCTATGCAGGGTTATATGTCCATGTTATAGTCTTGGAAGAGTGGCAGAATTATACTTTACTCCTTACTTTTATAAATAATGGGATGTTTTCATTGGAGTTTTTGACACCTATAAATAACTTACACTATATTTTTATATTCAAGATCTAAGCCAGGGCATGGTGGTGCTTTAATCCCAGCACTTGGGAGGCAGAGGTAGGAGAATCGCTGTGAGTTTGAGGCCACCCTGAGACTCCATAATGAATTCCAGGTCAGCCTGGGCAAGAGCGAGACCCTACCTTGAAAAACTAAAACTATACATTTATTTTTTTCAAGATTCAGAACCAATAGTAATTTCTACTTTATTTATTTATAACTTTCACTGAGACAGTACACTATGCTTTGAGCTTCAGTGTTTCTTGACCTTGAGTATGCCTTCTCAGCCTCCAAAACAATTAACTAATTACTAATTAATTATTCCTTTGAAATAGGGTTCTTGAACTCAAGACCCTCCTGCCTTGGTATCTTAAGTGCTGAGAGTACAGGCATACACTGCCAGGCTCTAGGGGGGAAAAAAGGGGTACTTTTTTTTTGAGACCAGGTATGTAGCCCTGACCAATCTGGAACTTGCTATGTAGACCAGGCTGGCTTTGAACCTGAAGAAATTGTCTTTTCGCTGTCTTCTAAGTGCTAGGATTACAGGTATACACCAATATACCCAGAAAAAAGTCAATATTTTTAAATATCTACTCAAGAATACAGTATCATGAGCTGGGCGTGGTGGCGCACGCCTTTAATCCCAGCACTCGGGAGGCAGAGGTAGGAGGATCTCCGAGAGTTCGAGGCCACCCTGAGACTACATAGTGAATTCCAGGTCAGCCTGAGCCAGAGTGAGACCCTACCTCGAAAAACCAAAAAAAAAAAAAAAAAAAGAATAGAGCATCAGAAGTGCTGATAAATTGTTGGGTAATCATTAAATAAATCACTTAAAAAAAAATCTCATACCTGGGCTGGAAAGATGGCTCAGCAGTTAAGGCACTTACCTGTGAAGCCTGAGGATCCAGGCTCAATTCTCCAAGACCCACGTAAGCCAGATGCACAAGGTGGCACATTCATCTGGAGTTCATTTGCAGTGTCTGGAGGCCCTTGGTGTGCCCATTCTCATTCTCTCTCTCTCTCTCTCTCTGCCTCTTTCCCAAATAAATTAATTAATAAATATTATAAAAATTTTAAAAAATCTTGTACTATTCAGCCTTTTTGCTCGTTGTGAAAGGTTTTCACTGTGGATTGTTCCTATGCTGTAGTGAATTCTCACATTCCTCATTCATTTGCTCTACAGATTTTAAAAATTAACTTAGACTCAGTAAAAATATATAATATCCCATAGGATGGAAGCTAAAGTCCAGAAAGACCCACAGTTCTTCTAAGCCCATGACCCTCAAGAATGAAACTCTAAGGGCTGGAGAGAAGGCTTAGCGGTTAAGTGCTTGCCTGTGAAGCCTAAGAACCCTGGTTCAAGGCTCGGTTCCCCAGTACCCACGTTAGCCAGATGCACAAGGGGGCGCACGCATCTGGAGTTCGTTTGCAGTGGCTGGAGGCCCTGGCACGCCCATTCTCCCCCCCCCCCCCCCGCCATCTGCCTCTTTCTCTCTGTCTGTTGCTCTCAAATAAATAAATTTAAAAAATTAAAAAAAAAAAAAAAAGAATGAAACTCTAAGGCTGGAGAGATGGCTTAGCAGTTAAGGCACTTCTCCATGAAGCCCAAAAACCAATGTTTGACTCTCCAGATCCCACATAAGCCAGACACACAAGGTGATGCGTGCACACAAGACTGCATATGTTCACAAGGCGGTGCACGCATCAGAGTTTGATTGCAGTGGCTAGAGGCCCTGGTGCACCAATTCTTTCTTGCACATGCTGACTCTCACTCTCACATAAAGGAAAAAATAAGAGAGCTGGAGAGATGGTTTAGCAGTTAAGGCATTTGCCTGAGAAGCCTAAGGACCCAGGTTCGATTCCCCAGTACCCACATATGCCAGATGTACAAGGTGGCACATGCATCTGGAGTTCATTTGCAGTGGCTGGAGGCCCTGGTGCACCCATTCTCTCCTTTTCTCTCTCTGTCTCTCTCTCTCTCTCCTCTTAAATAAATAATAAAGAAAAGAAAACAAGAATGAAGCCCGAAACTTCTAAACTGGGTGTGATGATGCATGCCCATATTCCTAGGTACTCAGGAAGCTGAGACAGGAGGATTTCTACAAATTAGAGGCCAACCTGTGCTACATAGCAAGTTCCAGGCTAAGCTGAGCTACAGAATGAGACTGTCTCAAAGAAATATAAAATAGGGAATGGGAGATGGCTCAGTCGGTAAATACTTGCTGTGGAAGCATGAGGACCTGAGTTTAATCCCTAGTACCCAAATAAATGCCAGGAGGGGTGGTGCTTAAAGTCTTAGTGCTGTGGAGGCAGAGATGGGTAGATGCCTGGGACTCAGTCAGCCAGTCTTTGCCTAATTTGTCTCCAGGCTAATGACTAACTCGAAGGAGGCAGATGGTGTTCCAGTAATAACACCGAGGTTGTCCTCTGGCCTCTACATGCATACATATACACATGCACATGTTCCCAGCCATCCTCTCACATACACATGTAAAACTAACCAAAAAAAAAAAGATAACAATAAAGAATAAGGGTCAAGGGCTGGAGAGATGGCTTAGCGGTTAAGCGCTTGCCTGTGAAGCCTAAGGACCCCGGTTCGAGGCTCGATTCCCCAGGACCCACGTTAGCCAGATGCACCAGGGGGCGCACGCGTCTGGAGTTCGTTTGCAGTGGCTGGAGGCCCTGGCGCGCCCATTCTCTCTCTATCTGTCTCTCTCTCCCTCTCTCTCTCTGTCATTCTCAAATAAGTAAATAAAAATGAACAAAAAATATTTAAAAAAGAATAGAGGTCAAGAGAGATGGCTTAGTGGTTAAAACGCTTGCCTGAAAAGCCTAAGGACCCAGGTTCAATGCCCCAGTACCCATGTAAGCCAGATATACAAGGTGGTGCATGCATCTGGAGTTCATTTACAGTGGCTGGAGTCATGGAACGCCCATTCTCTCTTTCTATCTGCCACTTTCTCTTTCTCTCTGGCCCCCTCTCTAAGAAACAAAATAAAATATTTAAAAAAAAAAAAGAATAGGCTGCATTAAGATTCTTATTGTTTCCAAGACCATCATAGTAGGAGGAAAAGATCATGACATCAAAATAAAAGAGAGACTGATTGAGAGCGGGAGGGGATCTGATGGAGAGTGAAGTTTCAAAGGGGAAAGTGGGGGGAGGGAGGGAATTACCATGGGATATTGTTTACAATTATGGAAGTTGTCAATAAAGAAAGAAAAAAAAACATTTTTAAGCCACAAAAAGAGATTTTTATTATATCCAAAACAAACATATCTCAAAGTGAATATACTTCCTAATGCTTATATTTTAAATCACTATTTAGCAGAATGAAAAAAATTTAGGGATTGGGGAGATTGCTGAGTGGTTAAGGTGCTTGCTTGCAAAGCCTGCTGGCCTAGGTTTGAGTCCCCATTATCCATGTCAAGCCAGATCACACATCTGGAGTTGATTTGCAGCCACAGAAGATTCTAACACACCCATATTCTTTCTCTCTCTTCCTCCTTCTCTCCCTCTTTTCTCTCTCCCTGTTCTTTCTTTGTGCAAATGTTTATTTAAAAAAAAAAAAGAAAGAAAGAAAAGAAAATCTTAAACCGGTTGTGGTGGCGCACGCCTTTAATCGCAGCACTGGGGAGGCAGAGGTAAGAGGATCACCATGAGTTCAAGGCCACCCTGAGACTACATAGTGAATTCCAGGTCAGCCTGGGCTACAGTGAGACCCTACCTCGAAAAACAACAAAAAGAAAGGAAGGAAGGAAGGGAGGGAGAGAGGAAGAAAGGAAGGAAGGAAGAAAAAGAAAATCTTTGGAAGAAAAATATGAATTTTATAAGTGAATCCACAGTGCTGTAAGAATCTAGGAATGTGGATAATTGCCAACATCCTTCTTATACGTTCTGTCTCCTACAGAGAAAGGGTTACTGAAATTTTGGTATGCAGCAGATTGCTAGATCTTAAAGGGCTGTATGGAAAGTGCAAGAACTCAAAAGCCAGAGTTGTTTGTTTGTTTTAATTTGAGAGAGAGAGCGCCAGGCATGGTGGCACATGCCTTTAATCCCAGCACTCAGAAGGCAGAGGTAAGAGGATCACCATGAATTCGAGGCCACCCTGAGACTCCATAGTGAATTCCAGGTCAGCCTGGGCTAGAGTGAGACCCTACCTCGAAAAACCAAAAAAAAAAAAAAAAAAAAAAAGAGAGAGAGCAAGAGAGAGAGAGAAAGGCAGATAGAGACAGAGAGAGAGAGAAGGATATACCAGGTTCTCCAGCCCTTGCAAATGAACTCCAGATGCATGCGCCACCATGTATATCTGGCTTTATGCGGGTACTAGGGAATTGAACCTGGGTCCATTGGCTTTGCAGGCAAGCACCTTAACCACTAAGCAAACTCTCCAGCCCCAGAGATTTTGTCTCAGCTCAGATCAGTAGCTCTGTAGCCTTGAGAATCAGGTGGAAGCTCAACTGCCCGAGGCTGAGGTAGGAGGGTCACAAGTTCAACACCAACCTGGAGAATTTAGCTGAGACCCTACCTCAATTTTCCCCCCTAAGGGCCAAGGAGATAGTTCAGTGGTCCAGCAGTTGCCTAGCATTTGTGAACCCCTGGGTTCCATCTCTGGCACTGAAAAAAAGGGGGGCTCTGGAGAAATGGCTCAGTCATTAAGGTACTTGCTTGCAAAGCCCAATGACCACAGTTAGATTCCCCAGCACCCATGTAAAGCCAAATCTGGAGTTTATTTGCAGCAGCTAGAGGCCCTGGCGCATCCATTCTCATTCTCTCACTCTCTCTCTGCTTGCAATTTTTTGTTTGTTTGTTTTTCTAGGTAGGGTCTCACTCTGGTCCAGGCTGACCTGGAATTAACTCTGTAGTCTCAGGGTGGCCTTGAACTCACAGCGATCCTCCTACCTCTGCCTCCCCAGTGCTGGGATTAAAGGCGCGCACCACCACACCGGGCACAAATATTTTCTTTAAAGGGTCTGGAGTAGGGTGTGTCTAGAATTCTCTCAATAATCCTGCAGGGGTATAATTGTTGAAGAAAGCCCCCCCACACCAGACTGTGCACCAGGGTCACTAGGGATTGCTGAGGACCCTGTTCAACCCCCCACTCTCTTACCCTCAAGGATGACCTCACCTCCTCTCCTACAAAACAACAGAAATTATCTGGCCCGGAATCCCTCTCTCCATTCCTGCTCTCTGCCCCTCCTCCACTCGTCCCGCATCTCTCCCAGCACCTGGCCTCAATACTTCCTGTTGTTTTCCTAGAAGGAGGCATCTGGTGGGCCTTCCCAGGCTGTCTCCACTAGTCTGGGCTCACTCCATCTCTCATTGTCCCCCTTCCCTCTCGGCCTGAGTGACTTTCCCTTCTTTCTGTAATCTATACTTCCAGGCGTCTGTCAGCAGTTTAAACATCGGCCACTTGTGGGCTGCTACAGGATGGCAGCTGACCCAGCTCAAGTGAAGGTCACTCATCACAGCCCAAAGGGTCAGACCCAGTGGGCCCTTTGCATTCCTTCCTTGACTGAACATCCCTTCTATTACCCCACTGAGATTCTTGGCCCTCTCTCCTCCTTCAAATGGAGTCATTATGTCTCTCATCTTCCAGTAGCGCTGCGACTTCTGATTCTTTGGAGGCTTGTGTTGTTGCTTTTGAAATTTGGGGTTTTTTTTTGTTGTTTGTGTGTTTGCTTGCTTGGTTGTTGGTTGTTTCCAAGATAGCGTCTCATCTCATTCTAGCCGGGGCTGACCTGGAACGCACAGTGATCCTCCTACCTCTGTCTCCTGAGTGCTGGAATTAAAAGCATGTACCAGGCTGAAGAGATGGTACAGGGGTTAAGGCACTTGCCTGAGAAGCCTAAGGATCCAGGTCCGATTCTCCAGGTTCCATGTAAGCCAGATGCACATGGTGGTGCATGCGTCTGGAGTTTGTTTGCAGCAGCTGGAGACCCTGGCATGCCCATTCTCTCTCTCTCTCTCATAAACAAAAATAGAATAATTTTAAAAGTAAAGCATGTGCCACTATACCTGGCTTGTTTTTGTCTTTTGAGAAACTGTTTTGCTTTGTAGCTCTGGCTGCCCTACCCCTTGCTACAGCTGGCCTCAAGCTCCAGGCAATCCCTCTGCCTCAGTCTCCCAAGAACTGGGATTACAGGCGTGTGCCACCATGGCTTGCTCATTAGTCTTCACTTCCATTACTGGCTCCTGGTTGGCTGCATTGTTTGAAAATATGAATATTCCAGGGAAGGCAGAGTGCTTGCCTAGCATGTGTGAGGCCATGTTCTATCCCCAACACCACAAAAAATAAATAAATAAATAAATAAATAATAGATTAAAAAATGAAAATGATTTGGGGACTGGAAATATGGCTTAGTGGTTAAGGAGCTTGCCTGTGAAGCCTAAGGATCTCAGGTTCGATTCCCCAGGACTCACATAAACCAGATGCACAGGTGACATAAGCATTTGGTGTTCATTTGCAATGGCTAGAGGCCCTGGTGCACCCCTTCTCTCTCTCTAATAAATAAAATAAATTTTTAAAAAATTTTATCTCATCTTTAGATTTGTGGCTCTTTATGTCCCAATACTATTTTTTAATTAATTATTTATTTATTTGAGAGCGACAGACACACAGAGAAAGACAGACAGAGGGAGAGAGAGAGAATGGGCGCGCCAGGGCTTCCAGACTCTGCAAACGAACTCCAGACGCGTGCGCCCCCTTGTGCATCTGGCTAACGTGGGACCTGGGGAACCGAGCCTTGAACTGGGGTCCTTAGGCTTCACAGGCAAGCGCTTAACCGCTAAGCCATCTCTCCAGCCCTCCTAATACTATTTGACCTCGTTGTCTCTCTTGGTACCCCAAAGGAAAAGTTGCAGGATTGCTCACCTCCGTGTTAATGTGTTGGCTCTCTCTGTTCTGTCCCGGTTCCCAGCTGTAAGCATTTGTTTCCTTTTCTTTGACTTGACTGATGTTTGTCTGTTTTTTTTCTGAGCTGAATACACACTCCTTTATAATTTCCTCACTTTTTCTTGTTGCTGGAGTGAAGGCTAGTTATTTGGTTCTGTTTTGGGGGCCTCCCGTCATCTGAGACCCCTGCTATGGTTACTTTTTTTTGTTTGTTTGTTTTTGTTTTTTCGAGGTAGGGTTTCTCTCTAGCCCAGGCTGACCTGGAATTCACTATGTAGTCTCAGGACAGCCTTGAACTCACAGTGATTCTCCTACCTCTGCCTATCGAGCGCCAGGATTAATGGCATGCATCACCACGCCCGGCTGTGGTTAGATACTTTTTGAAAAACTTTTTATTTTTATTTAACCATAGAGAGACAGATAGAGGAGTAAGAGAGGGAGAATGGGCATGTTACAAATGATGCCACCTTGTGAATCTGGCTTACATGGGTCCTGGGGAATTGAACCTAGGTCCTTTGGCTTTGCAGGCAAGCACCTTAACCACTAAGCCATCCCTCCAGCCCTGGTTAGATGATTTCTCACCATAGATGTTTTGCTTCTACCATAGAAGCGAAAATCCGGACATGTGCTATCTCTGCGTCTCAAAGCACAGAATTCCTAGTTGCTAGGTAATACCTCTCCGTGCGTTTAGTCTTTCTGCTTTGGGTTCTAGATGAATTCCTCAGGACCAGCATCAATTTACTTTCTTTGCCTAGATTTTTACTTCTCCTGCCAAATCTTTTAAATTTAGTGATGGTCATGTTCAGCTTCAAGATTTCTAATTATCAGCCAGATGTGGTGGCCCATGCCTTTAATCCCAGAACTTAAGAAGCAGAGGTATGGATATTTTTTATCATCGTGGAAAATGTTAATAAAAATTAAGAAAAAAAAAAAAAAGAACCGAGGTAGGAGGATGGCCATGAGTTCGAGGCCATCCTGAAATTACACAGTAAATTCCAGGTCAGTCTGGGCAAGAGTGAGGAGACTCTACCCCCCAAAAGAAAGAGGGGGTGGAAAGATATTTTGCACAGAAACATGGCCTCTCCCCCATCACTGATTGCTGCCCCCATAATGCACCACCCACAATCCCCATGGGGTTGACCTGCATCCCCAAGGAGGAAGGCCTCTTCAGAAAAGGGGCAGGGAGAAGGAAAGGATGGTACTGACACGTGTTGTTTACATACTAAATATGTCCATATCTAATTCAAAAATAAATAACAAGGCAAACACGTAATACCAAAAAGTTTTTTTCTGAACTTTATGCAAATAAAATATAGGTCCCATGTCACTTGCTTATCATTAATTTTTTTTTTCTAGTAACAATCTGTGGCTTTTGGGCACACCATTATCCATCTGCGTAGGAAAATACTCTTTAAAATATTTCAGTAGAGGGCTGGAGAGATGGTTTAGCGGTTAAGTGCTTGCCTGTGAAGCCTAAGGATCCCGGTTCAAGGCTCAGTGCCCCAGGATCCACACTAGCCAGATGCACAAGAGGGTGCACGCGTCTTGAGTTCGTTTGCAGTGGCTGGAGGCCCTGGCGCGCCCATTAATTCTCTCTCTCTCTCTTTGCCTCTTTCTCTCTGTGTTGCTCTCAAACAAATAAAAATTAAAAAAAAAAAATATTTGAGTAGAGAGATAGAAATTAAAGCCTAATTACATTTTGGAGGTGAATTGGAAGCTAAGGAATAGAGTAGTGAATGTAGATCACCACTTTCACAACCTTTAGGTGAGAAGAAAATGTGAAAGGGTAACAGAAGATACTTCCAGAAAACTAGAGGAACCTCTAGAATAAAAGGAGAATATTTCTTTTAAGAAAAAAAAAAAAAAAAAAAGACTTCTGGGTTTTTGTTTGTTTTTTTGTTTTTCAAGGTAGGGTCTCCCTCTGGCCCAGGCAGACCTGAAATTCACTATGTAGTTTCAGGCTGGCCTCCAACTTACTGTGATCCATCTACCTCTGTCTTCCAACTGCTGGGTTTAAAGCCATGCGCCACCACGCCTGGCTTAAAAAATAAAAGATTTCTGGGCTGGAGAGATGGCTTAGCGGTTAAGCGCTTGCCTGTGAAGCCTAAGGACCCCGGTTCAAGGCTCAGTTCCCCAGGTCCCACGTTAGCCAGATGCACAAGGGGGCGCACGCGTCTGGAGTTCGTTTGCAGAGGCTGGAAGCCCTGGCACGCCCATTCTCTCTCTCTCTCCCTCTATCTGTCTTTCTCTCTGTGTCTGTTGCTCTCAAATAAATAAATAAATAAATAATAAAAGATTTCTAATTTCTTCTCATATTCACCTATTCTTTTTTAAAAAAAATATTTATTTATTTATTTGCAAGCAGAGAGACAGAGAGAATGGGCCTGTCAGGTCTCCAGCTGCTGTAAATGGACTCCAGACTCATGTGCCACTTTGTGCATCCAGCCTTGCATAGATACTGGGGAGTCCATCTTGGATAGTTAGGCTTTGCAGGCAAATGGCTTAACCACTGAGCCATCTCTTCAGCCCCTTCATCTGTTCTGTTTTTCCTCTATATTTGTTTATTTTATTCTTATTATTGCTATGACCTCTTCATTTATCTCTATGAACGTTTTAAACCACTTTAAGAAGACTTAAAGATTATAACATCAATTGAATTTCATCTGGAATAACATCCTGTGTTGGAATGTTATTTTGGAGGAGATGGCTCAGCGGCTAAAAGAGCTTGTTTGCAAAGGCTGTCTGCCTGGGCTTGATTCCCCAGTACCCACATAAAGCCAGATGCACAATGTGGCACATGAGTTTGGGGTTCATCTGGAGTGCTAAGAGGCCCTTGTGGGCTCATACTCATTCTCTCTCTCTCTCTTTTTCCTCTCTCTCTCCCCTCCTTCTCTCTAGAAAGTAAATAAATAATAATAAGATCGAGGTATGGTGGTGCACGCCTTTAATTCGAGCACTCGGAAGGCAGAGGTTGGAGGATTGCCATGAGTTTGAGGTCACCCTGTGACTACATAGTGGATTCCAGGTTAGCCTGGGCTAGAGCGAGACCCTATCTTGAAAAAAAAAAAAAAAGTTATTGCATTTGTTTTCTGTATATGTTCTTTACTTGCCTGGAATAGATTATATGTTCCCACATTTATTTTGTGAAGAATGAATCCTCAGGCTGGAAGGATGGCTTAGTGGTTTAGGCATTTGCTTGTAAAGCCAAAGGACCTAGGTTCGAGTCCCCAGGACCCATGTGAGCCAGATGCGTAAGGGAGTTCTTTTGCAGTGGCTGGAGGCCCTGATGTGCCCATTCCCTCTTTCTCTGTCAAATAAATAAATAAAAATAAAATATTTTTTAAAAAAGAATGAATCCTCATAGTGGGTGGAGTTGTTTTCTGCCTTTTAACTTCGGGCTTGTTCCTGTTCCTTGTTTTGGCAACTGTGATATGGTGAAAGTGTTTAATCTTCACCTGTTTGTTGGTTCCAAGATCTTAAAATCTCCAGACAGATAAGTGTCCTTGTATGTTAATGAGGTGATGCTGGTTGGGGACTCCTGGGTGGGTTTAGGGTTGGGAGTGGTCACTACTGAGAATCAACCTGATTAGAGTTGCGGACTTTCAACCCACCCCTCAGCCTCCAGGAAGGGAAAAGGACCTAAAGGTTAAGTTGATCAAAAGCCAGTATTTTATTTTATTTATTTTTATTTATTTGAGAGAGAGAAGTGAAAGAGAATGAGAGAATGGGCACCCCAGGGCCTCCAGCCATTGCAAATGCACTCCAAACACATGCACCCCCAGTGCATCTGGCTCACATGGGTCCTGGGGAATCAAACCTGGGTCCTTAGGCTTTGCAGGCAAACATCTTAACTGTTAAGCCATCTCTCCAGCACCAGTAGCCAATATTTTAACCAATCATGCCTACATATTGAAGCTTGAATTAAAACCCCCAAAAAGATGGGCTGGAGAGATGTCTTAGCGGTTAAGCGCTTGCCTGTGAACCCCGGTTCGAGGCTCGGTTCCCCAGGTCCCACGTTAGCTAGATGCACAAGGGGGCGCACGCATCTGGAGTTCGTTTGCAGTGGCTGGAAGCCCTGGGGCGCCCATTCTCTCTCTCTCTCTCTGTATCGGCCTCTTTCTGTCTCTGTCACTCTCAAATAAATAAATAAAAATGGAAAAAAAATATTAAAAAAAAACAAACCAAAAAGATGGGCTGGAGAGATGACTCAGCAGTTAAGGCACCTGCAAAGCCTAATGATCTGGGTCCAATTCCCCAGTACCCACCTACAGCCAGATGCACAAAGTGGCGCATGCATCTGGAGTTTGTTTGCAGTGGCTAAAGGTCCTAGCACACCCATTCTCTTTTTCTCTTTCTCCCTCCATGGTCCATTCCCCGTCTCTTTCAGGTCAGAATCCTCCTCCCAAGTGCGTGTTTTCAGCACGGCGGTTCCCACAGCCCCAGCCAGTCACCTCTCCTGTGAATCAGGTCCCACGAAATGAGCATCCTGTTGGGTTTCCAGCACGGGGGTGACTTGCTCAATCTGGCTCTGCCACCCCTGCTCTTGTTAAAAAATAAATAAATAAGCCGGGCGTGGTGGCGCACGCCTTTATTCCCAGCACTCGGGAGGCAGAGGTAGGAGGATTGCCATGAGTTCGAGGCCACCCTGAGACTCCATAGTGAATTCCAGGTCAGACTGGGCTAGAGTGAGAACCTACCTCAAAAAACCAAAAAAAAAAAAAAAAAAGAGAGAGAGAGAGAGAGAATGAGAGAGAGAGAGGAGGAGGAGGAGGAATGGCCACACCAGGATTTCTTGCCACTACACACAAACTCGACACATGCGCTACTTTGTACATATGGCTTTATGTGAGTCTGAGGAATCGAACCCAGGCTGACAGGCTTTGCAAGCAAGTTTCCTTAACCACTGAGCCATCTCCCAAGCCTTCAACCCATATTATTTTGTTTTTAAATATGTATTTATTTTTATTTTATCAAATAGAGAGAGATTGAGAATGGGTGCACCAGGGCTTCCAGAAGCCGCAAACAAACTCCAGATGCATGTGCCACCTTGAGCATCTGGCTTATATGGGTCCTAAGGAATCCAACCTATGTCCTTTGGATTTGCAGGCAAGGGCCTTAACCACTAAGCCATCTCTCCAGCCTGTTAACTCATATTTTAAAGTGATTAAGACAGGGTCTTGAGCCGGGTATGGTGGCGCACGCCTTTAATCCCAGCACTGGGGAGGCAGAGGTAGGAGGATCACTGTGAGTTCAAGGCCACCCTGAGACTACAGAGTTAATTCCAGGTCAGCCTGGACCAGAGTGAGACCCTACCTCACAAAACCAAAAAAAAAAAAAAGACAGGGTCTTAACCTGTAGTGCTGGCTTCTGTGGAACTCACTCTGTTGTCCAGGCTGGCCTTAACCATGCAAGGATCCTCCTGCCTCAGCCTTCCCAGTAACTAGGATACAGGTGTGAGCCAGCATACACACTTGAAGCAATATGTTTTTTGTTATTTTTATTTATTTGAGAGCAACAGAGAGAGAAAGAGGCAGATAGAGGGAGAGAATGGGCACATTGGGGCCTCCAGCCACTGCAAACAAACTCCAGACCCGTGTACCCCCTTGTGCATCTGGCTAACACGGGTCCTGGGGAGTCAAGCCTCAAACCAGGGTCCTTAGGCTTCACAGGCAAGCGCTTAACCGCTAAGCCATCTCTCCAGCCCTGAAGCAATATTTTTACATTTGAAAATGTTCATGAATCTTTTCAACACATGAAAAGTGCTTTCTCCTTTCTTTCCTTATTCACTTTTTTTTAAATTTATTTATTTATTTATTTATTTATTTGAGAGCGACAGACACAGAGAGAAAGACAGATAGAGGCAGAGAGAGAGAATGGGCGCGCCAGGGCTTCCAGCCTCTGCAAACGAACTCCAGACGCGTGCGCCCCCTGTGCATCTGGCTAACGTGGGACCTGGGGAACCAAGCCTCAAACCGGGGTCCTTAGGCTTCACAGGCAAGCGCTTAACCGCTAAGCCATCTCTCCAGCCCCTTATTCACTTTTTTTGTTAGTAAAAATTGTTAATGTTTTTATTTGTGTGTTTGTGTGTGTGTGTGTGCATGAGTGTGTACATGCATGAATGTGCATGGGTCTCTTGCCTCCGCAAATGAATCCTAGATGCTTATGCCACCTTTTGCATCTAGCTTTACATGGGTGCTGGGGAATTGATGTGAGCCAGCAGGCTTCGTTAGCAAGCACATTTAACTGCTGAGCCATCTTCCAGTCCAGTAGAAATGTTTAAAAATAATTTTATTTATTTCTTGGTAATATGCCTGGCCTCTTGCCATTGCAATGAACTCCAGACTCAGGCACACTTTATTCTTCTGGATCTATGTGGGTGCTGGGGAATTGAACCCAGGCTTGTAGGCTTTGCAAGCAAGTACCTTTAACCACTAAGCAATCTCCCTAGCCCAGTAAAACTGTTCGTTACTAAAGTCACATGAAGCTGGACACAGTGTCTCATGCCTTCATTCTCAGCACTCACGTGGGTTAGTGTGAGTTTCAGGTCATCAGCCTAGGGTGGAGTAAGACTCTGCCTGAAAGTCAAAATTAAAAAAAAATTACCAACAAAAAAATTTCATATAAAACATTTTCGGCCACTTCCACTGTATTTCAGCAGAACTACAGTCTGCTTGATAAAGTGAAATCACACTGGCTTTTAAGAAAACATACCAAGCAAGGCTATCTCAGGAATGTGTAAAGGCTCTTAATCTCATCTCCTCGCCTCCTTTAAAGAATGAAGACTGACTTGGTTAAAATCTCTTTTGCTCACCAACCATCTATACAGCTTTGGAAGCAAATATTTTTACTTATTTGCAAGCAGAGAGAAAGAGAGAATGGGTGCTCCAGGGCCTGTAGCCACTACAAAGAAACTCCAGATGCATGTGCCACCCTGTGCCTCTGGGTTTACATGGATACTGGGGAATCGAACCCGAGCCATCTGGGCTTTGCAAGTGCCTTTAACCACTGAGCAATCTCTTCAGCCCCCCATGTACACAGAATTGGTATCCTCTTTCATGTGACTCAATTTTTTTACTTTTTACAGAGTATGGAGGCACAGAGAAACACTTCTCAATATTTTGTGTTTGCTGGACACTAATGAATGTATATTTGGGGACACTTGGGTTTTAAGTGATTAAAATCCAGGTACAAAAATCTTACTGTTGGGGCTGGAGAGATGGCTTAGCAGTTAAGGCGCTTGCCTGCAAAGCCAAAGGACCTTGGTTTGATTCCCCAGGACACATGTAAGCCAAATGCACATGGTGGCGCATGCATCTGGAGTTTGTTTGAAGTGGCTGGAGGCCCTGGTACACCCATTCTCTCCTTCTCTCCCTCTCTCTCTCTCCCTCCCTCTTTTCCTCTCTCAAATAACTAAAAATATATATATTTTTAGGGCTGGAGAGATGGCTTGGCGGTTAAGCGCTTGCCTGTGAAGCCTAAGGACCCCAGTTCAAGGCTCAATTCCCCAGGACCCACGTTAGCCAGATGCACGAGGGGGCGCATGCATCTGGAGTTTGTTTGCAATGGCTACAAGCCCTGGTGCGCCCATTCTCTCTCTCTCTTCCTCTCTTCCTCTCTCTCTCTCTCTCTCCCTCTCTCTAGCTCTCACTTACAAATAAATAAATAAAGATAAAACAAAACAAAACAAAATTTTTAAAAAATATATTTTTAAATCTTACTGTTGGCTAGAATACAAGTTTGGCAGAAATTAAGAAATAGATTCTGGGCTGGAGAGATGGCTTAGCCGTTAAGGCATTAGCCTGCAAAGCCAAAGGACCCAGGTTTGATTCTCCAGGACCCACGTTAACCAGATACACAATGGGGTGCATGCATCTGGAATTCATTTGCAGTGGCTGGAGGCCCTGGAGTGC
The DNA here is from genome assembly GCF_020740685.1 of Jaculus jaculus. Taxonomy (NCBI): domain Eukaryota; kingdom Metazoa; phylum Chordata; class Mammalia; order Rodentia; family Dipodidae; genus Jaculus; species Jaculus jaculus. The sequence goes on along the minus strand of NC_059116.1, from coordinate 21,059,140 downwards.
CCATTCTCATTCTCTCTCTCTTTTCTCCCCCTCTTTCTCTGTGAATTAAATGAATAAATAAAACATTTTTTAAAAAGAAAAATAAATAAATAAATAAAATCTTACTGTTGATGTTGGCTTGTCAACAGAGTCGCTACTGTTCCCTTCCCTGCCTTTCAGTATAGTCACCAAGTACATCCCTCAGACAGATGTGTGGCACGTGCCTATAACCCCAGTATTTGGATAATGGAGGCAGGAGGATCAAGAGCTCAAGATCATGCTTGGCCACTTTTCAAGTTCAAGGCCAGCCTGGACTACATGAGACAAACCAAGTAGCAAAAGGAAGAAAATTCTTTGCACAAAAATATAGCCTCAGGGCTGGAGAGATGGCTTAGTGGTTAAGCACTTGCCTGTGAAGCCTAAGAACCCAGGGTTCGAGGCTCAGTTTCCCAGGACCCACGTTAGCCAGATGCACAAGAGGGCGCACGCATCTGGAGTTCGTTTGCAGTGGCTGGAGGCCCTGGCGCACCCATTCTTTCTCTCTTTCTATCTGCCTCTTTCTCTCTCTGTCTGTTGCTCCCAAATAAATAAATAAAAACATATATTTAAAAAAATATATAGCCTCAGAGCAGGACGTGATGGTGCACACCTTTAATCCCAGCATTCGGGAGGCAGAGGTAGGAGAATCACCATGAGTTCAAGGCTACCCTGAGACCACATAGTGAGTTCCGGGTCAGCCTGGGCTAGAGTGAGACCCTACCTCAAACCCACCCCCCACCCCCCACACACACAAATCTCTGTTTGGAGTCTGACAGACAAAACAAATGTCTTCCTACAAATACTCATTCCTGCAAGTTGTACCTGAAAGACTTGCTGTTCATCACCTGGTCCTGAGGGAGGGTCCTCTGGTGCAGCGGTGAAGAGAATACGTGAGGTGTCACGCACTTGTGAATTTAAATCCCAATTATGTATTTATTAACCAAATAGTACTGGGCAAGTCACACAACCGCTCTGAATCTCACACCTGTCCATTCCTCACAGAAACTGTCGTGAGGTCAGGGATAGAAGCGCGGAACATGATTAGTCAGCATGTGCAGGGCTCTGGAGTCAATCCCTTGCACCAAAATTTAAGAGAGAAAAATTTAAAAAACACTCCCTTGTAAGGATTAAATGACATGGTGTGTGCAAAGTGCTTAAAACATACTGATTTCTGCTCATTGCCAGCTGTTGACTATTTCTGGCTTTTCACATCTGGTGTGGTGTGTGTGTGTATTATGTATACACATCATATATACATATATATATATATATATATATATATATATATATATATATATATGATATGTGGTGTGTGTATGTGATACATGGTGTGGTGTGTGTGTGCAATATATGGTGTGGGGTGTATGTGTGTGTGCTATGTGGTGTGGAATACATGTGTGTGATATGTGTGGAATACATGTGTGTGATACGTGGTGTGGGGTACATGTGTGTCCTATGTGGTGTGGAATACATGTGTGTGATACGTGGTGTGGAATACATGTGTGTGATACGTGGTGTGGGGTACATGTGTGTGATACGTGGTGTGGAATACATGTGTGTGATACGTGGTGTGGAATACATGTGTGTGATACGTGGTGTGGAATACATGTGTGTGATACGTGGTATGGAATACATGTGTGTGATACGTGGTGTGGAATACATGTGTGTGATATGTGATGTGGGGTACATGTGTGTCCTATGTGGTGTGGGGTACATGTGTGTGATACGTGGTGTGGGGTACATGTGTGTGATACGTGGTGTGGAATACATGTGTGTGCTATGTGGTGTGGAATACATGTGTGTGATATGTGGTGTGGGGTACATGTGTGTGATACGTGGTATGGAATACATGTGTGTGATATGTGGTGTGGAATACATGTGTGTGATATGTGATGTGGGGTACATGTGTGTCCTATGTGGTGTGGGGTACATGTGTGTGATACGTGGTGTGGGGTACATGTGTGTGATACGTGGTGTGGAATACATGTGTGTGCTATGTGGTGTGGAATACATGTGTGTGATATGTGGTGTGGAATACATGTGTGTGATACGTGGTGTGGGGTACATGTGTGTGATATGTGGTGTGGAATACATGTGTGTGATACGTGGTGTGGAATACATGTGTGTGATACGTGGTGTGGGGTACATGTGTGTGATACGTGGTGTGGAATACATGTGTGTGATACGTGGTGTGGAATACATGTGTGTGATACGTGGTGTGGAATACATGTGTGTGATACGTGGTGTGGGGTACATGTGTGTGATATGTGGTGTGGAATACATGTGTGTGATATGTGGTGTGGGGTGTGTGTGATATGTGGTTAGTATGTGTGTGATATGTGATGTGGGGCACATGTGTGTGTGGTATGCAGTGTGGGGCTCATGTGTGTGGTAGGCGGTGTAGTGTGTGTGATTCGTGGTGTGGTGCGTGTGTGCTGGAGGCACTTGTCTGTGCAGATGTGTACCCTGTGCACGTGGGTTTGGAGTCAGAGGAGAACATCCGGGTGTCCCCCTCTGTCATTCTTCCAAACCTGGAGCTGCCATTTCTGGTCACACTGACTGCCCAGCAGGTCCGCTCCGTTCTCCAGTCTTCACTCCCCTCAGTGTTACAGGCTCGTGTGACTGTGCCCAGTTGTTTATGT
>NC_059116.1:19591480-19683980 GCF_020740685.1 Jaculus jaculus | reverse complement strand
CTTACAGCAATGTGTGTATCGATTTTACAGGGCTCATGTTTAAGAAATTCTTGAGTATCATATGAGACTTTGGACTTTTAAGAGATAAACACTACATAGAGACTAAGGGAGCCTGGTATGGTGGTATATGCCTTTAATCCCAGCACTTGGGAGGCAGAGGAAGAAAGATTGCCATGAGTTCGAGGCCACCCTGAGACTGCATGGTGAATTCCAGGTCGTCAACCTGGGCTAGAGTGAGATCCTACAAAAAAAAAAAAAGACTAAGGGATTAAGTTGGACTGAATGCATTTTTCATCATGATTCTGCCTTGGAGCCCAAGGGGGTCAGGTCCAGTTCCCAAATTGCCACCAGCTGGGGATCAAGCATTCAAAACACGTGAGTTTATGAGAGACACCTAATTTAAACTACCCTAAGTGGCTTCTGGTCAAGTATTTTGTTCCCACAATGAGACGGTAACTCTTAACTCAAGAAATCGGAGACAAACTTTATGAGCAACTTCTATGAACCCTTGAATCTCTAGAAAGGTTGTTTTCCCATTGAACCCTGATTAAAACATTGAATACAAATGCCTAAGTTGAAATAACTTTCCTTCAGACACCAACACCATAGCCTCCTTAGTTCTAACTGAACTCTCTTGTTCTCCTCCACTACTGTTGTTTTCGATATATTTCTTTCTTTTGAAAATTGCAAGCTGCACAAGGATCAAGTCATCCAACAGCCCCCCCCCCCGCCCCATCTAAGAATTCCAGGCTGAGATTGAAAGCCGACTTCAAACAAATAGACTTCTAAACCTCCCAAAATTGTGTTGCAATGAGTTGGGTTCTATAAAACACACAATACCATATCACCAGTAAAACTTTTCATAGTACTTGTACTAAAAATTAAAAAAAAAAAAAAAAAAAAAAAAGGAGGAGGAGGAGGAGGAGTAAGAGGAAAGAGGTGTTATATAGCAACTTCCTCTTAAATGACACATTTCCTCTTAAGGGAGGCTCGTTAGGAAACTCCAAATTGAATCACTGACTTGTTAAGACTCAGGAAGTTCTGAAGCTCCTGGAGGCTCCGGAAAGCAAACAAAGCTCCAGAGGTCAGAAGTCTCAGGAAGTTTCTAAAATGTACAAGATCCACATGGCACCTAGTTAGGTTATACAAGGAGTAAGAACTTCTTGGGAAAAGAAACTCTGACCAGCCGGGCTGCCTTCACGTCATGCACTGAGCTATAGAAGTACAGTTTCTGTGTCTTGTCACCTATGTTGTGGCAGGCTTCTTGGTGATGCAGTTGTCTTTGAGTCACCCATGCACCTATCAGTGACCTCGATGAAGTCATTAGTCCACCAAGTTGGACTTCGGTGTAATTGTCTCTTTGGTCTGTTGTCATTGTCATTGCCATGTCTGGGGAGGCTAATAGACGATTTGCTCATGTAATGTAATGGGAATATCATGCTATGTAATGGATATTGCAGTAAATAGAACCTTCATGTGGAGAAACAGAAACAAAGATAGGATTGAAAGGCCCAAGAATTCAGAAGCTCAGAAATACTATCACGCTCCAAAGGGAGCTTAAGCGGGCCACCTGCATACCTCAAACTCCAGGTTTTACTCTCTGTCAGAAGCAAGTAAAGAATCCCTCTTCTCATTGTATCAGAGCCCACTCCTAATATAAAACTAGGTAAAAGGGCATGAGATAGCCCTCAAGGATGGGAAATGAGTAATGAAGTGAACCACTTATTTGGTTTCTGTAAATAGCCTGCACCATAAGCCTTAATAGCCCACACTGTAAGCCTTAGTAGCCTACACTGTAAGCCTTAGTAACTCGCACCATAGACTGTAGCAGCCTGCCTCAGACCACCAAGGTCATAGGAGGCTGATACCATACTCTGTTACCCCCACCTAAGGAATTGCACAAGTGCTGACCTCCAAGGTCACAGGAGACTGATACCACACTCTGCTACTCCCACCCAAGGACCTGCGCAAACGCTGACCACCAAGGTCATAAACTAATTGGCTTAGAAACTATGGGGTGGCACCAACTGACTGGCTAACACCCTGCGGGGCTCCTAATATTAGAAAATGATTGGTCTAAGGCACAGGCTTTGTTAGAAACCCTATAAAAACTGTCCTGTTCCTGCATTCAGGGCTCTGCAGTCCTCTACCCCTGTGCGGTGTACGACTGTGGGCCCCAGCACGCTTGGAATAAAATCCTCTTGCAGTTTGCATCAAGACCGCTTCTCGTGAGTGAGTGATTTGGGGTGTCGCCTTATCCGGGCAGAGCGTGGGGACCCCCTGTGGGGGTTTTTTCCTACAGGATGAGGAGGAGGGGATTCATGGCCACTATGATGGGTGCTGAGATGGGCAGCTGAGTCTGATCTGTGTGAGGGGTAGAGTGCCATCTGTCAGGGTAATCCCAGTATAGGTTCCTTTCCCTGTGACATACGGGATAGTGTGCTTTCTCGTTGTAGTGGTAGTTTTGTAAGACCCCCAAAACGAGGACCCCACGCTCTGCCCGGATATGGCGACACCCCAAATCACTCACGAGAAGCGGTCTTGATGCAAACTGCAAGAGGATTTTATTCCAAGCGCACTGGGGCCCACAGTCGTACACTGCGCAGGGGTAGAGGACTGCAGATGACCCGAATGCAGGAACGGGACAGTTTTTATAGGGTTTCTAGCAAAGCCTGTGCATTAGACCAATCATTTTTTTTAATATCAGGAGCCCACGGGGTGCGAGCCAGTCAGTTTGTGCCACTCCATAGTTGCTAAGCCAATTAGTTTAATTTGTTCAAGCCCCTCGTGGACCAATCAGTCTCTTATGACCTTGGTGGTCAGCATTTGCACAGGTCCTTGGGTGGGGGTAGCAGAGTGTGGTATCAGTCTCCTATGACCTTGGAGGTCAGCATTTGCGCAGGTCCTTGGGTGGGGGTAGCAGAGTGTGGTATCAGTCTCCTATGACCTTGGTGGTCTGAGGCAGGCTGCTACAGCTTATGGTGCGGGCTACTAAGGCTTACAGTGTGGGCTATTAAGGCTTATGGTGCAGGCTATTAAGGCTTATGGTGTAGGCTATTTACAGAAACCAAATAAGTGGTTCACTTCATTACTCATTTCCCATCCTTGAGGGCTATCTCATGCCCTTTTTACCTAGTTTTATATTAGGAGCGGGCTCTAATGAGAAGAGGGATTATTTACTTGCTTTCCACAGAGAGTAAAGCCTGGAGTTTGAGGTATGCAGGGGCCCGCTTAAGCTCCCTTTGGAGCGTGATAGTATTTCTGGGCTTCTGAATTCTTGGGCCTTTCAGTTTCAAGCTCACTGAGATGGGTGATAGGATATGCAGCCATGCACTCTGTTGTTGGGCACTGCCAGGCACAGGATAGAGATGGGACTGAGTTGCCAGGCTAAGGGCCCCCTGGGCTACAGGAGGCCAATCCCTCTCCAAGCCTGGTACACCTGGATTTAGGTTTCACTCGTAGCCCTGTGACCTTCGGCCAGTTGCCTAGGAAACTCCTTATATGGCATCAGCCAGCAGCCTTCACACAGCCCATCCCCCTGCGACCCTCTTCCCACCGCTATGTAGATCACCTGACTTTCTCCCTACATGCTGGAATGGACGTTCCTAGGCAAGCCACCTTTGAGCCCAGCAGTCCCCTGACCCTCTTCCCACTCCCTCTCAACTGCTTATAAACCCATTTCCCTATTGGATAAACTGAGATACTCCCTGAAGTCATCTCCCAGGTATATTTCCCATTGTGCTCACACCACTCAAGACCCAGCTCTCCATGGTTGCCTGGACACCTTTGGGGAACCAATGTCCCGAGGATCCAGGAACCCACACTCTGTGAGTGGACTATCCATGGCGAGAAGCCCAGGGAGGCAGTCTTCCTCTTAAGTGCCATTGTAGCATGTCTGCTTGGTGAGTAGGATCCACTTTGTAAGCACAGGGATGTCTTGAAAGCAGTTGCAGGTGTAGAGCAAATATTAAAGTCACTGAGTGTATGTGAGGGAGCAGTGTTGACAAACTTTTTTGAGGGTGAACTGACAATTGTTGAAGGTGGTAAGATATGTGTCTGAGGATGAGAAGCTGCTCAGAGGGAACTTGGCTTTATAAGAGAGGAATTAACAAGTGTAGTTAGCATCCTCTGCATTAGCCTCTGATTTAGCAGGTAAATTGGATAAGAGAATGTGAAGTGGTGGTATTGGTCTTCTGTTTTGTACAACTGGAAGAATGCAAGAATAAAAGATAGCACAAGTTAGATCTGAAAGGCCCAAGAATTCAGAAGCCCAGAAATACTCTCACGCTCCAAAGGGAGCTTAAGCGGGCCCCTGCATACCTCAAACTCCAGGCTTTACTCTCTGTTGAAAACAAGTACAGAATCCCTCTTCTCATTATATCAGAGTCCGCTCCTAATATAAAACTAGGTAAAAAGGGCATGAGATAGCCCTCAAGGATGGGAAATGAGTAATGAAGTGAACCACTTATTTGGTTTCTGCACCATAAGCCTTAATAGCCCACACTGTAAGCCTTAGTAGCCCACACCATAAGCTGTAGCAGCCTGCCTCAGACCACCAAGGTAATAGGAGACTGATACCACACTCTGCTACTCCCACCCAAGGACCTGCGCAAATGCTGACCTCCAAGGTCATAGGAGGCTGATACCACACTCTGCTACTCCCACCCAAGGACCTGCGCAAATGCTGACCACCAAGGTCATAAGAGACTGATTGGTCCACGAGGGGCTTGAACAAATTAAACTAATTGGCTTAGAAACTATGGAGTGGCACAAACTGATTGGCTCGCACCCCGCGGGCTCCTGATGTTAAAAAAAAATGATTGGTCTAATGCACAGGCTTTGTTAGAAACCCTATAAAAACTGTCCTGTTCCTGCATTCGGAGCTCTGCAGTCCTCTACCCCTGTGCGGTGTACGACTGCTGACCCCAGCGTGCTTGGAATAAAATCCTCTTGCAGTTTGCATCAAGACCGCTTCTCGTGAGTGATTTGGGGTGTCACCATATCCGGGCAGAGCATGGGGTCCTCGTTTTGGGGGTCTTACAGATCTGGGGTAAGAGCCTGTATACCTGGGATACGAATACACAGAGCCTGCGGAAGGAGCCAGAAAATGAGGATGAAGAGAGCAAGATAGAAATGATGGAATATGCCCTTCAGGTACAAACTTTAACAAAGAGGAGGAAGGGAAATTCCATGACTTTCACTTTGCAGACAGAAGTATTAACGATGATACAATTCAGGAGACTATGATGGGGCATTTTATGCCTCTGAGCTGCTTGAGTTGGGAAAGACTTTGAGGCAAGAACTGAAAGAAAAGAAACTGTCACAGCCTGACTTGTGAGGCTCTGGGACACGGGAGCAGACGGGATAAGCTTGAGTGTCCAAGAAGCAGAGAACGTGAGTTATGTAACTACTCATCCATCCTTGAGACAAAAGCTACATAACCCTCATCGGTATTTGGGAATTCACTCTCTGACAAACTGGCTCAGAGGAGCCACTAATGTAAGGAAAGTGAAAAAGAAAAGCAAAGGAAAACACCGGACTTGATCTAAAAAAATAGAGACTGTTTATTGATGCACACTGATGGGCTACAACCTTCTCACAGAATGGAGGCTGAAGCGTTGAGCTAGGCTGAGGTTCATGCTTATAAGGAGGATCCTATGAACAATGGAATGGACCAGGTGCAGGTCCAAGGGAAGTAGATAAGGAACTGTAGTTTTTTATGTTCTTGCTCAGAATAAGCTTTTTCAGCAAGATTATCTAGGGAGGATGCCCCAGATGGTTTCTGTTCCTTCAAGACTTTCTGAGGTAAGGGGTTTATGAATCAGGGAGGTGGTCAGGCTTGTTTGGGACTGAATGTCTTTGGTGTTTCTTCAATGCCTTCTAGTCTTAGGGACAGTCATTAGCCATAGTTCTCTCCGGTTTTCAGGAAAAGTCCTTAACCCTTTGTAAGGAAAATGTAAGAAAAAAAGCAAAAGAGAATACCAGATTTGGACTCTACAAATAAGAGATTTTTATTTAAAAAAAAAAAAAACAAAACAGTGAGGGGCCTCAGCTTTCCCGTGAGATGAAGGCTGAAGCACTGGGCTAAGTTGGGGTGTAAGCTTATAAGGAGGATCCTAAGAAAAACAGACTGGACCAGGAACTTGTAGCTGTTTGTGTCCTTGTTCAGAATAGGCTTCTCCAACCAGAAATGTCTAAAGGAGGATACTCAGATGGTCTCTCATCCTTCAAGGCCATCTAGGCTAAGGGGAATACAACAATCAATGAAGGGTGCACAATTTCTTTACTTCCCACTATCTTTAGAGATAGCTATTAACTCTTTAGTTCCCTTTGGTTTTCAGGGAAGGCTATTAACCCTTTAACCTTCAATTGAAATCATTTGATTTCTTCTGGCTGAGGTCCCAGTGAATATCAGGGGTGGGAAAGTGACAGAGGAAGGACAGACATCATTGAGGGAGTTGGGCATGAGAAAGGCTATGTTTGATGCCCAGTTAACTGGACCAGATAAGACTGTGTTTCCAGAAAACTTAAGAAGAAAGGTTGATTCTTCAGAGACATCTAGGTTGGTATGGGGCCTTAATGTCTTTTGTGAGCCCTTTAGTGGTGGGCATACCTGTTAAAAGGTAGGACAGGCTTTGGCAGATCTGATGACTGAGGTCAGCTTGCTAATTGAGTCCAACATAGAGAGGTCCGTGAAGTGGTAAAGCCTCCAAGAGGAGATGAGAAAAAGAAAAAAGCCGACAAAATAGTCTGCTTGAACCACTTGAAGCAAATGTGGAAAGATTCAAGCAGGAGTCTATTATCAAGTGGGAGTCCATGGGGGGAAAAAATGGACAGAAAACCAAATGTTGTGCAAGGTTGCTCGCTTGGAGAAGGCTTTAAAGACTGGGCAGCAGGTCACAAAATTATCAATGATAGAGAAATACAGATGAAAAAGATTTAAGTTTGACCCAGACCAGCTGCTAACCCAGCTACGTGATGTAAAGTGTGCCCAGCATGAAGATTGCTCACCCAGCCCAGGGCCCTTTCAGTAGCCAGGTGTGGCTCACAGAAAGGCGTGGGACACAGTGACCACCCAGATCTAGATGAAGCGATGCTTCTGTTCACATCATGGGTCTTGTGAAGTAGTTGATACAATTGATGGACTCTTTTCATACCATTTTAGGCCTTGCTAATGTTTAATTTTAGTATCTCCTCAGCCTCTGACTCCTCAAGCCAGTTGGTACCTGATGGAGTGAATTGCACTGGGCCTTCAGAGATCTTTCCACTCTATAAAAAGGTTTCAGCTGGGCAGGATGGCACATGCCTTGAATCCCAGCACTGGGGAGGCAGAGGTAGGAGAATCACAGTGAGTTCCAGGCCACCCTGAGTCTACATAATGAATTTCAGATTAGCCTGGACTAGAGCAAAACCCTATCTGAAATTGCACCACCTCACAAAACAAGGTTTAATTACATGCTTAAAAAAATGTTAATCTCTAAGTGTGTTTTTACATAGAAAAGTATTAGTAAAAAACTAATAAGGAGAGTAGTATTCTTTGAAGAAGTTGTTGCACTTTGGTAGAAGGAGGTACAACCCAAAGCCATAAAGTTGTTGGGTGAAAATTCCATTATCAGAGATAGGCAACCTTCCCAATAGTTGTTGGCCATGGAGATTCCTACAGACCTCCTTCCCCTGCTGCAGATGGCAAAGACTACTGTCACTGCTGTAGTTTCCTGCTATAACTTTATGGTAAGACCCTATTGTTGAAGACACCACATTCTATGGTTGCAGCCCATGGAAAAATCCAGCTGGGATTGAACAAGGAGCCCTGTCCCTGTTGGCTGGCTTTCATAGTGCCAGAAGGCAACATGTAGGCTTCTTGGAGAGGACCAAAAGTCCTCAACTACAGATCTTGAGTGCTACCGTCCCAACATGCCTGAACATGTGGTCACTGGCGCAATAGTGGCAGGGCTACTTGACTTTCAAGGACCTGGTTCTGAATTGACTTTAAGGCCTGCTCTATGGCTGTGAACTCACAGCTGGTGCTGAGAGCTAGGGCAAAAGCCCATAGCTAGTGAGGTCACAGGTCCCAGTGGGAAAACAACTGTTAAAACAATGTGATGTACCTGTTAAATTGATTTCTAAATACCTGCGCTTATGTCCAAAGCTCACTGCTGTTGGCTAATCTAATCTGTCATAGAAGGAAACTCCTTATTTATTTATTTAGTTAGTTAGTTAGTTATTGCATTGAGAAGTATTCTGAAGACTCAACTGGTCACGTTCCTAAGACGAAGTGATTGTCACTGTGGCATAATGGCTTAACATCTAGATCAAAATGTTTCACAAGAGGGGGCAGAAATAATGAAATAATGTAAGAGCTGGAGGAAGAGGTGGAGGTTTGTGTAGCAGTCTCCTCCAAATTGAAACATTTCACTCTGGGGGGACTTTGGCACAATCATTTCCTTGGTCTGATGTCAGCGCCCTATCTAGGGGTGAATAGACAATTGCTGTTCATGTCTCTTCAGGAAAAGTTTAATGTAACATAAGAAAGAAATTTCTACCTACCATTTCCAAGATTATGTGTTTTAAGTAGAGCCATTATTTGCCTACTACTCATTCTTGAGTAACAAATTGTTTTCTAAAACAACCATCCAACAGTCACCATACTTGGTATGCATTATGAAGTACCACATTCTGCTTCACAAGGTGTTATTAGCTCATGTAATCTTCATAACAACGTAACACAAAGGTTGCATTAATTAATGAAATACTGCATTAATTTTGTAGATTAAAAGACAGGTTAAATGAGTCAAATGAACTCACACCTAAAAATAGTTTGTTTAGCATTTGTACCCAAGAAATCTTACTCAAGAGATCATAAGCACCAAATTATGTTGCTTCTAAAGAGCAAAATATATCAACTATTAATGCATTGTCATGGTCTGTAGTGATACAATAAGCATTTGAACATTACAAATGAACAAAAGGCCCTTGGTGAAAATGCAATGATATTTATATCTTCTTGCTCCACGAGGTCCATCCTAAATTGTCTAAGATCGTCATCTGCTTGGCAGGCCATACATTCCAAGGCTCCAGTGAGTGTGAAATTGATGCTGCGATGTCTGCCACAGCACTGCATTTCAAGTCTAATTAGGGCCTCAGAAGAAAACTCACCACTTAGTTATTAAGTTGAAACATCTTCCTCTATATTTCACAAAGATGTCAAATCAGGATAAATGTTCAGAAATTCAGGATTTTATGTTTTTTTTTTCATATCATAATAATTGGTAATCACTAATAGTTGATACTTAAAATTCCTATTTTCATTTTTCACTAGGTTTTATTTTTAAATAAGAAATAAACAACAGAGCTAATATTTTGAAGTATTACTGTATCTATCTTCATATCTACTTATCAGTCATACAGGGAGCTACATCTATTCCACCCTTCCTCCTTTTCTTCTTTCTGTCTTTCCTTCTTTCTGTCCTTCCCTCCTAGTTTTTCACCTCTCCATTCCAAAGCAATTATTTCCTTGGGGAACTACCCTGGTACTCTTGGTCCCACAGGGCCAGTCTTGTCTTCTCTGATGCTTAATAACTATAAAGCCAGAAGCACAATGTCATCTGCTCAGAAATTCACTTTCATCTTTTATAAAGTAGTAGTAACTCCTGTCTTGTATATTTGTTGTGAAAATTAGAAGCAACATGCATGAAGGATTTTATCCAGAATAAGCATTCTACAAACATTTTATTGTCAATGTGCTTTTTAAATAAAAATAAGGTATATTGTGCATTTAAGTGGAAATAAACTAGAAGTTTTACCACCAACTAATATTTCCAAAGTTTTAAAAACAAAATCAAGGGATGATGTCTAGAGTTAAGTGACTCTATTTCAAATCATGAATTTAACTTCTAAAAGAATGAGATCTGTTTAATTGATTGGATGAATTAATGCAAAGTGAATGCTAAGAGTTTTTTAAAGATTTCTTCTTAAATAGAAATCTCTAATTGTAATTATTGAGCGGTTCTTTACTTTCCATGTCCATATTAACAACCACATCTTAAAAGGAAAATCTTTCAAGCTCTTGTTAGTCAAATGGAAATGTTCAGTATGCTCTTTAAAAAGACCTTACTGAAAAGGGCTTCAGTCCTTCTATGAACAATTAAGCTACACTGAAGTCCCCTGGGTGAATAGCTTTCTTCACATTGTTAATTAAGAAGATGTAGCAGGTCTACCAAAGACCATTATAAGCAGTTTTCCTTGAAATACCCAACTTTCGTAAGGTTGGTCTTGCCTTAACATTTCTAGAGACTAAATCTGTTATAAATGAACCATTCATTCTGGGCTTTAGCATTCCTCACTCAGTCGACATAAAGCTAACCATACTTTCAGTCTGAATTCCAGGTCTGAATAAACATGTCTTCTCTCATGCTAAGAACAATGTTCAATGCATGGGTCATTTTTCCCTTAAGCAATTCTGCGCTTACATGGTGTGCTGTCTGTTGCATTTCTGGTGTCTCACCTGGGAGGCATTTACATCTTCCTCCAGTGAGCCTCTTGACTGCCATTCTACAATACAAAATACTGAAAACAACAACATTATGACCCTGGGGCGATAGATGAACAGGTGCTATCTCCATACCCACATTAAAAAGAAAAAAAGCTGAATATGGAGCATGTATCTGTAATCCCAACACTGGAAAGGGAGGGGGAGGGGTACCCTGGAGTTTTCTGGTTAGCCAGTCTAGCCTAATAGTTAAGCTCCAAGCCAGCGAGGGTCCATGTCTCAACAAGGTGGAAGGCATTCTTGAAAATCACACTCAAGTTTGTCCTCTAGCCTTCACACACACACACACACACACGCACACACGTACACTCATACACTCATACTCACATATGTACTCCATAATACACACATGCACGTGGAAAACATACAGACAAAGGAGGAAGGAGAGAGAGAGAAGAAGGAAGAGAAGGGAAGGGAAGAAGTGAGAGGAAGGGAAGAAGGATGAAAGGGGTGGAGAAAACAGGGGAAGAAAGAAAAAAGAACAGCAAAGGAAAGGAAGTATCAGTATTGAATATTTCTTGATGGTATTGTTGAGGAAAAAATAGTATGCATTTTGTTACTATATATTTTGTGCTATGTACAACTTATCTATTTATTTAAGATGCATATTTGCTTTAGGAGTAAACCTCTGTGGGATAGCGAATCTTAATCCAGCAGCACTTGAGCCAGTGCCTTTGGTGTGTGACATGGATAGGAAAGTGCCTTCTGAAATCTATAACCCAGCATCTTTCCTTTCTTTCTTTTTAAATCATTGTCTGTCTTGGCAACAGTGTTAAAGAGAATCCTACCTGCTGCCTGAAACTGATCATTGCGCTCATCAACCTCCTATGCAGCTGCATCTGGCTATGTGTCCAAGGCTAAGCCAATTAAATAGTGGCGATGCTGCTTGGAGCTCTCTATAGGAAGGCTCCTGAAAGGAAGGTGATGAGATAGAAGCACATTTTTATCCTTCTACATTTCCTGGACTCCAGGTACACAACAATAGAGATCACCTTGAAGATGGAGGTCAGTTGCCAGAATGGCAAAACATAGCCCCAGAGGGAACTTGCATCTATATTGAGCCACTGTGTTCACGTATTCACCCTACGGCATACTTCTGAAAGAGAGAGACAGAGACAGAGAGAGGTGTTCAAGCTCTGCTATTTGGGGATTCTTAACTGCTGTGTATTTTCTACAGTCACACACCCACTCTGGTCCCTAGCAACCTCAGAAATTACATGAACTGTTAGTAGCAAAAATTCAAATTTGGAGCTGAAAAGATGGCTCAGCAGTTGAAGCAGTTGCCTGCAAAAGCCTAAGAACCCAGGTTCAATTCCCCAGAACCCACGTAAGCCAGATGCATATGGTGGCACATGCATCTGAAGTTCGTTTACAGTGGCTAGAGGCCCTTGCACACCCATTCTCTTTCTTTCCCTCTCTCTCTCTCTCAAATAAATAAATATAAGTAAATAACAATATTTTAAAAATACAAATATCATTATCAAGTTTTTATACTTGTCTGCACAGAAGTAGAGCAGTTTAACAATTTCTAAACAGGTTTATGAGCCTGACTTTCCCACATAACGGATAGCATTTTTCATTAAAGTATTCTTGCTATCGTTTCCTTCATCTTCAACTGCCTTGCTTCACTCCATCAGTTTATTCTGACTGACGGGCAAATTAAATAAAAACCAAGGATTATTTTTCTTCAAATTTTCTGCATAGTGTCATTAATTTTTGCAACCTGACCATTTCTTGGCAGGGTTAAATATTTTTTTTTCTTTCAAGTTATATTTCATGTCCAATTTGATAATTACAGATTTTAAAAAATTACTAAAATATTATGAAGCTCTAATGAAATTTCAGAAGTGACATGTCTACCAGATTAAGCTACTCAACTTCCCCAGTGCAACGATAACAAGCATGTATGCCACCACGCCCGTCACAAAATTAAATTTTATTTGTAAATATACATTTGCATACATGAATATGCAGAGGGATAAATGCATAAATTATATAATTTTATTCTTATGATTGGTCTCACTCCAGTATTATTATACATGCTCTATGTAGGTGGAAATATTTGATTATTTTATTGTATGTCTCTAGCCATTAGAAAAATGACTGATTGCAAACATATCTATAAAAATAAATGACCAAAGATCTTCAACACTCTATCTTTATGAGGTCTGGAGACCTTCATGTGAGTACCAAATGCTCTAGAAAACACAGTCATCAACTTAATAAGTATGCATGAAACACCTAACATTTTAAAATTCAATTTGTTTCCATAACGTGAATTCATGATTGATTTTCCCCTCATTCTTTCCCTCACCAAAGTTTCTAATTCAATAAAGGAGGACTTCAACAATTACCTTTCTTCACATGTAACACCGTACGGATATGCAAATTTGACTG
Source organism: Jaculus jaculus (assembly GCF_020740685.1). Classification (NCBI taxonomy): domain Eukaryota; kingdom Metazoa; phylum Chordata; class Mammalia; order Rodentia; family Dipodidae; genus Jaculus; species Jaculus jaculus. The sequence continues at coordinate 19,671,034 of NC_059116.1, read as the reverse complement.
AATCAATGGTGAATTTTTTTTCACAATTGGTTGCACAATTTATTCTAGAACTGAAAAGAAAATAACATTTTTCTTTAATTCCTATCATTTGTGACAACACAGAGGAAATTGGAGATCATTATGTTAAATGACATGAACCAGACACACAAAGCAAATACCACATGACCTGACTCATATATAAAATCTACAAAAGGTTGACCTCATAGAAATTAGCAGTAGAATGACAGTTACCAGATGCTGAGGAGAGACAGATGGGGGAAGGTTGATTAATAAATACTAAGTTATTTTGATGTATGCTACTTCACTGTAAGGGGACTTTTTAAAATATATATTTATTTATGTGTGAGAGAGATAGAAATAGGGAGAGAGAAAGAGAGAGAGAATGGGCACACTAGGGCTTCCAGTCCCTGCAAATGAACTCCAGACTCACGTGCCACCATGTGCATCTGGCTTACGTGGGACCTGGGGAATCGAACCTGGATCTTTTGGCTTTGCAGGTAAGTGCCTTAACTGTTAAGCTATCTCCCCAGCCCTATAGGGTGACTTTAAATAATGGTAGTGTATTGAATAGTTAAAAAGTGGGAGAAAGAATTTTGAATGCTTTTATCACAAAGAAGTGAAAATATTGGAGAAAATAGAGATGATCATCCTGATTTGAGCACTTTAAAATACATACACAGACTGAAACATTACATGGAATCCTATAACTGTTTATAATTGTATATTTTGTGTTATCTGTTAAAATAATGAGGACTATGTCTCAAGATTCTATTGACATCTGTTTTAGCAAGTGAATTCTAAAAAATTAGAAAACACCTAACAAAATGTATACTGTCCCATGAAAAACTATTTACATGTCACACAATGATCAGTAATTTACATCTTACTTCTAGTCTTTATCTTGCTTTATTTCTCGTCCTGAAAAGGAAATCCTTACCTTTATTTTCACAAGAGTTACCTTTAATGCTAAGGGACTAAAATTTCCATTTGAAATCTATAATTTAAAAATCCTAAAACAAAACCTTTGAGAATTTATTTTTACATAAGTCTTACAAGCTTTACCATTTCCAAGAGAGTGGAGTTGGGTCTGTAATAGGTGAAGAAATTTTATGTAATTTGGTCACTGTTTTCTCTTGTCCACAGCAATGATAGAAAAATGATATTTTGTGGCTGAAGTTACTAACCAAAACTTGTTAAAAAAAAAATATATCATATGTGAGCTTAGCAGTTAAGCGCTTGCCTGTGAAGCCTAAGGACTCCAATTTGAGGCTCAATTCCCCAGGACCCATGTTAGCCAGATGCACAAGGGGGCGCACGCGTCTGGAGTTCATTTGCAGTGGCTTGAGGCCCTGGCATGCCCATCCTCTCCCTCTCCCTCTTTCTCTCTCTGTCTTTTTCTCTGTCTGTCACTCTCAAATAAATAAATAAAAATAAACACAAAAATTTTTAAATATATCATATGTGATTTTGAGCCCCCTACATCAAGGTCGCAACAAAATGATAGTTAGATGTCTCATCCTGAATCCTGGGTCAGTAGCAGGATGGTTCATTAAAGCCTTCTACATGTGCATTCATAGAGAATGATCTTGACATTCAAAACAAGTTCATGTTCAAGGGGGAGCAGAGGACAACCTGAAACTCTAATACATATGTGCATACATACCTATATATACACATACACATGTATGCACAGATATATATGCAGAGGGAAATGAAAAATTTTCTACTTTAACTTACCTTTAGAGAAGTATTGGATTTTTAAATAGTTAACAGCTTTAAGGAAAATACAACAATGGAAAATGGTATTTAATAATACTCCTATTTTGAGGATGAATTTTAGTAGACTTCATTATGAATTCTGTTCAGCAATGTCGTTTTCATATTGCAGAGTTGATTAGGTTTCAAAATTTTTATTTTAATGAGCAAAATAATAAATAATTTAGTATAATCACATATTGCAAACTATAATAATCATTAACCAGCAACATTAGAACATAAACTTTAGATCTAGCAAATGTTTAGGTGTTATTTACCTCCCTCCGACTTTTACATTTTGCACGAGTAGAAGTCACAATATTAACACTATTGGCCAAGTAGTTCTAAAGTTGAAGAAGAAAACAGTCCTCACAAACACTAATTGGCAAAAAATATAATTAACTGTCAGGAATTCCCCAAAGGATTCATGATGAACCCTGACTCATTTGCTGGTCAATATTTATCTGCTTCTCATGAGCACAGTTAAGAACGTGAATGATTAGAGATGGTGAAAGGAAGGAGATTCAGACAGCAGGAAGCATCTTCAGGAGAGATTTAGGAAAGGTTCTGACCCAAAATGTATTTTGAACTAAGACAAAGCTCAACCAAGGCAGGACAGCACAACCTTCTGAAGACAGCATGGTGACCAAAAAAGAGACTGGTAATTTACTTCATTCTACAATCTCAGTTCATTCCCTTTACGTAAGGACTGATTACATACTTCAAGCTCTCTATTAAGCTTTGAAGCAATCCAGCAGGATTACACTTTTGATCAGCAAACTGCCCCCTCATAAACTAGGACTCAGGGAGGAGGACAGGTCGCATTACAGGAGAAACCTCCTGTGCCTGCTTACCAGGTTTCTCGTGGGTAACTCTGTCCTCACTGGGCCAATGAGCCATGGGGAGAGTGAAGGGTCTTTATTTACCATTTGCCTTGTCCAGTAATGGTTCCAAAAATGTGCCTTTTGGGGGACTGTGCCGTTCAGAGACCTTCCTTTTCTCCCTCCATCTAGGGTTGGTGCTGCTATGCTTCTTGGTACATTTTGGTGCCCACTGGAGAGTTCTGCGTCACTTCCCTCTGTCATTTCAGCAGCTGCTCCTTGTGTCTCGCTCCAGCCTCTTCTGTGTGCTGTCCCTGAGCCTCGCACAGCCCTTCCGCACGGGCGCCGGACACTCCCAGGGTGTTGCGGCATCCCTGTAATGCTGATGCCTAGGAGGATTCGGCTCTCTCCCTCCTCTGACATTCATCCCCAAGGTGACTTTGCCTTATTCAAGTATGAGCCTGTCCACCCTCAGCCTAACAGCCTTGTCACTTCCTGGGGAACATAAACCAGGTCAGGCCACTCTCCCGATTCTCTAGTAACCCACTCACAGATTTTTTTGAGTATCTTACATGTCCCAGAGGCTAAAGTCTACCAAGTTCTGTGCACCCCAATAAGAAACAAAATTCCTATTAATGTTTTTTATTTTAAAAGAAAATGCAAAATCCCATAAGCCCTACTTAGAACTATAAGTACTTGTTTAGAAAAGTTTTTTTTTTTTAATTTAGTTTCCAAAGTCAAATAGCCTAAATATTTCAGTTAACTGAAAATTCTAATATTTTTAAAATATTTTATTTTTATTTATTTGACAGAGAGGAGGAGGGAGAGAGAGAGAGAAAGAAAATGAGTGCACCAGGGCCTCCAGCCACTGCAAACGAACTCCAGATGCATGCGCCCACCTTGTGCATCTGGCTAACGTGGGTCCTAAGGAATTGAACATTTGTCCTTTGGCTTTGCAGGCAAGTGCCTAAACCACTAAGCCATCCCTCAGCCCAATTCTAATAATTCTAAGGTAAGGAGTGAGCATGAAAAAGTCTTGAATCACACACATTGTCAGGATGGTCTGAAGATAAATTTGCCAGGGTCATTTGTGACAGATTCCTAATTAGTCTTAGAAATGTCAGAGACATAATTATGAAGGTCTCAGATCATGGCACGTGTCAAACCAAGCGAGGCTGCAGCCTTTCCTTTCTCTACCAGCTGCGTGACCCGACGTAAGTTCCTCAACCTCTCCTAGCCCATTGTGTCACTCAAGATGTGATTTGGAGCAAGCTGCCTCTTGAAACTCAGAAAACTACATAGCTCTTATCTTTCTATCAGTAGGAGCCAACTAGCACATGTTTCTCCATGAAGACTTGGGAAAACATCCAGTAAAAATTGCATTTCAATAATCATGTCTTAAAGAAGTTTGGTCCATGAAAATGCCCACTCCCAGAGACTGAAACGGATCAACTTGTGCAAATTATTTCACCCAGTGCAACACGTGGGAAAATACTCTGCTGAATTATCTTCACTGTACAAATTCATGAGGTGCGTGATGATGATTCCATTCATGCTTAGTTTGTCATAACAAAATCAGGGCAGTTAATATTTCTATCTCAAACAGTTTTTAGGACTGTGTAGCTGGAAAGGGAAAGCAGATATGGGAGAGAGTGCTGCTGACTAACAGGTCCCGAAACACAGTCAGGTAAGAGTAAGTTCTGGTTGTCTGTGAAACCATGGGTTAACTATGGAGCACAATAGTCTATCACTTGCCTTATGGAGAGGTAGAAGAGCCCAAAGACCCCCTACACAAAGCTAAAGAGGTAGAAGTATTATATTACTCTGATGTCATCAGTTCATGATATATATACATTAAAAAAATTTCACACTGTACTCCCCCAAAATATCTGCAACTAATTAGGTATGAAAAACATTTCTTAGTTACTTGCAATCATTACCATAAGAAACATAGGGCTTCATTTTGTGACATGCTGTATCGAAAACTCATGATGAGAATTTGGGCTGTTGGATGTGGATCACGGCCTACTCAGAGGTCTGCCTTTTAGGAACTCATAAAACCCGTTGCCGTTAGTCAATACCCCTCAGACACTAGTCTGTGCACCCTGATCAGAGCATTTGGAATTCTTCATCTGATGACATGGGTACCACGTGACTATGTGATATTGCTCTTGATCTGACTTCAGTTCTCTATCCTGAGAATAAATTTCTTTATTCGTTATGTCTTGTCTTTTTTTTTTTTTTTCCTCAGCTTAGAGCACAGTAAACTATAAAGTAACTCTCCAGATCAATGACTGCCCCTTTTATTTTAGCTGAACTGGAATTGTCCAAGTGCTAGAGACTCACCTAAATCGAAGTTTCATTAATATAAGTTTACTACAAAAGAAAAGGATAGTTGTTATCATGTACTTGCTCATTTCACCTCAACAACAATCATGCAAGAGACGCGTGATGATTTTACAGAGGAAAGGGAAAACTGATACTATGTAAATGACCCAGAAAAGACTGGGATATAACGTTAAGTCAGGTCTGAGCTCAAGTATAATGGAGAATGAATATCTCCCATTGAAAGTGTCTTTCTCTTCAACTTGTTTCCAAACTAACAAAGAAGTGATGTGACAATTATACAGGGATACGCACATTAGAGAATGGGCCCAATCTGACCAGTTATAGAAATGACTCTCATGATTCTTTATGAAGACTCACAGGAAGGTCCCAGATCACTGAAGCCAGACTGTAGGGAGGATTTAGCCAGCTGAGAAGCCGCTAGGCCCACACACTTTCTATTTGATGACAGCGCCCCATAGAGGATCTTTTGCTTATAACAAGACCACATGATGGAGAGGAAGGAAGTAGCCTGTGGCACTTCTCTGGTAAAGAAGGGAACGTGAGTTCTGGAAGCAGGCATTTAGGATTCAAGTCCTGGTTCTAGAATTCCTTATCCATGGTAGTGTCTTGGCAGCCACAGACCTCTCTTCTTGATCTATCCTGTCACGTTAAACATTAACGAGTCAGGAGTAAGTGCCACAATACCTACATGTATTTTAGACACAAGGTCAATTCTCAATCAATGGTAGTGATAAGCTTTATGCCTAACGTCATCATCACTATCACTTCACTCTCCAGTCTACACGCAAAAGCTTTCCTCACCCTGCCAGTCATTCATCCAGACAAGTATATTCATATACATTGTGTCAGCTACTATGCCAGCTATCAAAGAACAAGGTGTCTCTCAGGTGCCAACCTTCTACTGAAGAGGAAAATCAAGTAAATAAGACTAGAGGGATGGCTTAGCAGTTAAGGTGCTTGCCTACAAAGCCATAGGATCCAGGTTCAATCCCCCAGGACCCACATAATGCACAATGTGTGCATGCGTCTGGAGTTCATTTACAGTGGTTGGAGGCCCTGGTGTGCCCATTCTCTTCTTTTCTCTTTCCCTCTCTCTCCCTCTCTCTCTCTCTCTTTCTCTCTCTCTCTCTCTCCCTCTTTCACTGTCAAATAAGTAAATAAATAAAAATAAAATATTTTTAAAAAATCAAGTAAACAGACACATATTGCTAAACAACGGTTATCCCTTGCCTGAGATCATGCTCCTGGCCCATAGCCTTGATTCTAATTGTCCAATTATCCATGCTGCAAGAACAGTGTTTTTTTTTTTTTTTGTCTCCCCAAATCAAGTAAAGGAGAATGGTCCATTACATCGAATATTATTAGGAGAAAGACAAATATTTATTATGTGGGGGAAAACGTTGTGTGATTCTGCAGCAGAATTGAACTGCAGTGTGAACTGCTGCAGCTCTGTTTGGTTTCTCACAACTTACGTGCTCTGTTTCAGGAACCTCCCTCCCCCCAAATCCATTTCTCAGCCAGAGGGAGAAGCCAGCGAGTTATAGCAATCCAGACATCTAATGCTATTACAAGATCTTCAGGGCCTCATTAGAGGAAAAAAAAACGGGGGGGGGGTTGTTTTGCTTGGCCATGACGATCCTGATACCATTAGCCTCCCTTTTCCACCTTCCGCTGAAATGACCCCGCTCCGTTTGCTCCGTGGGTTTCAGCCGCCTAATCTTCATTTTTCTCTCCTCGTTTTGCTCTGCCATGCCTCTCTCCTGTCCCTTTATTTCGCTATTATTGGGAAGTTAATTCATCGCAAGCCTTTCTCAATCACTCCCAGACTGTTTTGCTTCTCTCTTATTTCCTTGTCTGCCTGGAATATACTGACCACTGTGGTGATGAACTCTAAGAACAAACTATGGTAAAGAACTGTGGGGATATTTCTTATGGACCTTACCAAAAAAATAGCTTATGAGGTACTAAATTCCCTACATGTAACTTGCTTTAAAGTTAGTCTCACATTGGGCTGGAGAGATGGCTTAGTGGTTAAGCACTTGCCTGTGAAGCTTAAGGACCCTGGTTTGAGGCTTGATTCCCCAGGACCCACATTAGGCAGACACACAAGGGGACGCACACGTCTGGAGTTCATTTGCAGTGGCTGGAGGCCCTGGCATGCCCACTATGCTCTCTCTCGCTCTCTCTCTCTGCCTCTTTATGTCTCTGTCTGTTGCTCTCAAATAGATAAATAAAAATAATTTTTTTTTTTTAAAGTTAGTCTCACAGCTGTCCCATCCATCCACTTAAAGCAAGGTGACTGGGTTTCCTCTGGTCTGGTGTACCTTTGGCCTGAAGAGCACAGATGACCAACTTTGACAGGCAGTGTCTAGAGACACCAAGTGAGCATAAGCTCAGTCTCTATGCTCCTTTCCCCAGAGTCTGGTTGGACTCTCGACTCAGAAAAAACCCACATGCATAAGAAGAGATCATCATCATGTTCAATGCAGACAAGGAAGTCAGTAACTATAGGCCCACAGATCTGATGAAGCCAACATGTAGGATTAATGTGATTACTCTTGCGATGAGAACATATGTGTGTATTTTTTGTTTGTTTTTGTTTTTCCAAGGTAGCTCAGGCAGACCTGGAATTCACTATGGAGTCTCAGGCTGGCCTTGAACTCACAGCGATCCTCCCACCTCTGCCTTCCAAGTGCTGGGATTAAAGGCGTGCGCCACCACGCCTGGCTTGTGTGTGTGGTTTTGATCAGCAGAGTCAAACTGGCCATAACCCCAAATCCCTTCCCTTACCACAGGTTTACGGATCACCCAAGGTCGAAAGTTCCTAACCCTCTGCCATGAAATGCAGTACTTGTTCACTAACACTGCATTTCGTCTGTTCAATGAGAGGGCCAAGAGGACCTGGACACACAGGTAGCCACAGCCACCACACTGTCAGAATGGCGGTGACGGCAGATGCAGCAGGGTGACTAAAGGCTTAAACTAAACTCTTCTGTTCTCTATCCTCAGGCTGCTGCTAGAGGAAGCTAGCCCACTCCCGGGATAGAGGTAGCCCAGAGCTAGCTCTCGTACGTCTCAGGCTCTGCTCCCAGAAGCAGTTTGTCTGCTTCTGGATAGGAAAATAACAGACTTTAGTCTTCCCTAAATTCAGGGCTATGACCCCAATTAGGGAAGATCATGAGTACATCTGAGCACACATGTACACATGTGCACACAGATGCACATACGCTTACACACAGCTCACCATGTGTTTCAGGGCAAATGCAGGTAGTGGCTTTCAAGTCAAAGACATTTTGGCTCTGTATGCCAGATAAATATTCACTGTACAAATAATGAGGGATATTGTTGTTTTTAATCGATTTTATACACTGATACAGTTTTACCTATTTGCCTGACTAAGCAGTAAATATTTACATTCACTTTTACTAATGATTTCTGAGAAAGCATGAAGGGATAACCTAAAAAAATTCAATCCCAGCAAAGTACCAATTACTACACCTGTCTTTAAAATTAACATTATGAAAGCCAGGCATGGTGGTGCATGCCTTTAATCCCAGCACTCCAAAGGCAGAGGTAGGAGAACCATCCTGAGTTCAAAGCCAGCCTGAGATTAAACAGCAAATTTCAGGTCATCCTGGAATAGACTGAGACCCTACCTCAAAAAACAAACACAAAACAAAACAAAAATAACATTATGAGATGTATAATAACCTAGCAACAAGATGCATTTGACATGGATATTTGTGTCACTGTGTCTAAATTTTTAATACATCCTCTGCATATTTGAATGCACTTTTGAGTCTATAGGGTGAATAACTTTTATCAACAACATAGGTGATGTGATATAAAATGTAAGAATGTATTGGGGAGAGAGGGATGACCATGTGGAGCAGGGGGTGTGTTTAATAGAGAAAGTACCCAGTATGATACATCAGCAAAGATACCTGCAGGTATACATGTATCTAAACACACAGAAGGCACAACATTCAGAATTCATCTCAATGGATAACTGTGATGTTTCAGTGCAGGTTCAGCAATTGCAAAACATTTTGCTCCAGTGGAGATGGTGAGAGTAAAAGCTGGAGTTTCAGACAAGGGCACATGGGGACTCAGTACCTTAAGCTCATTGTTGCTATGAACATAAAACTTCTCTGAAATATAAACTGTATTTTTTAAAAGGGACAAATGAGAAAAAGAGTTCAAGAAAATAAATAAATAAGTTGAGAGTCCAGAGAAAGTGTATTTTGCAGTCAGCTTCACATTGCTGGCAGAAAACACCTGACCAAGAGCAGCTTGTGGGAGGGAAGGGTTCATCTTGGACTATAGACTCAAAGGGATGCTCCAGGATGGCAGGGAAAATGATGGCATGAGCAGAGGGTGAACATCACCCCCTGGCTAACATAATGTGGATAATAGCAACAGGAGAGTGTGCCAGACGCTGACAAGAGGAAGCTGATTATATCACCCATAAGCCCGCCCCCAAAAATAATCATCTCCAGGAGGCTCCAACTCCCAAATCGCCACCAGCTGGAGACCTAAGCACTGAGAGCATATAAGTTTATGGGGGACACCTGAATCAAACCACCACATTCTTCCCCAGCTCCCATAAACTGGCAACCATCCATGATATAAAATGTGATGCATTCAGTCCAACTTTAAAATCCCACAAAATTTTTATCAATCCCAATGATATTCATACATCCCGATAGTCCAAGGTCTTTTCCCTGAGGCATAATGCCAAAAGAAAAAAAAAAAAGCTAATGGCACAGAATAAACATGCACATTGCCAAAGATGGAACTGGGCATAGCAAAGAAATATTCCACCAATACAAGTTTTAAAACAAACAGGGCAAACATCAAACTCTGTATCTCCAAGTCTGACAACTCTAACCAATGACAAGTCTCCAAGTCCAATAATTCTCACCAGTGACAAGTCTCTGGAATTCCAATTCCACTCCTCCCACTAGGCTACTCACAGACCTGGAAAACTTCATCTGGTGCCAGCAGGTCACCTTGGCAACCAGCCCATAGTCCTGGCCTCTCTACTGGGTCTCCTCGTCAACCCATCCTCATGGCTCCACTGGGCCTCCATGCAGGAAGTCCAAAACACCTACTTCATGCTGCCCACGGCCATTTCCAAAATATCAGACCATGTCACAAATTCCTGCATTTGTTATTCTCCATAGCACTAGGTGGGCTACCATCCTTGTTAATCCAGGGAGGAATAAAGCAGACTTTGAAGAACAGGACACTCCTTTAGCACTCAGCCCCCTTCAAAGGAGTCTACGTTCTTCCTGTTGTCCCAGTGCAAATCAGCTTGCCCAATCGCAGTGGATTTAATCTCTCAAATAATTGCAGCTGAATAGGCAGCTTCCACCCAAAGATTTAATTTTTTTCTGTGCCATATCCCTCTGCTCACACCAGTCCATTTCTACACAATGCAATTCTACTCAAGTTCTCAGGACACGGGCATAACAGCAAGCCTCTCACACAAACTGCTCCTAGCCCAGTCCAGGCAAAGCTGTTTCTCACCCTCATAAACCAAACTTCACAGTCCATACTTCTTACTGCATTCAGGTCTTTCAACTCCGACCAGACTGGTCAATCAAGCTGTGAGTTGCTGGCAGAAAGCACCTGACCAAGAGCAGCTTAAGAATGGGGTTTATTTTGGCTTATAGACCAGAGGGGAAGCTCCATGATAGCAGGGGGAAATGATGGCATGAGCAGAGGGTGGATATCACCTCCTGGCCAACATAAGGTAGTCAATAGTAACAGAAGAGTGTGCCAAGCTCTGAAAAGGGGAAGCTGGCTATAACTCCTGTTGCAGCCAGGTTCACATTGCTGGTAGAAATCACCCAACCAAGAGCAGCTTGTGGGAAAAAGGCTTATTTTGGCTTACAGGCTCGAGGGTATGATCTGCAATGGCAGGAGAAAATGATGACATAAGCACAGGTAGACATCACCCCTGGCCAACGTAAGGTGGAAAATAGCAACAGGAGAGTGTGCCCAACACTAGCAAAGGAGGAGCTGGTTATAACACCCTTAAGCCCGCCCCCAACAATACAGCGCCTCCAGGAGGCATTGATTTCCAGATCTCCATCAGCTGGGAACCTAGCATTCAGAATACCTAAATTTATGGAGGACACCTGAATCAAACCACCACATTCTGACCCTGGCCCCCATAAACTGATAACTATACATGATATAAAATGCAATGCATTCATCTAATTTTAAAAGTCTCCATAGTTTATAGCAATCCCAATGATGTTCAAACATCCCCATTATCAAAGGTCTTTTAACTGAGCCATAATACCAAAAATCCCCCAAAACCTCATAATGGCACAGAATAAACATTCACACTGCAAAGACAGCACTGGGCATAGCAAAGAAATATTCAACAAATACAAGATTTAAACAGGGCAGGCATCAAACTCTGTGACTCCAAGTCCAACAACTCTAGTTAATGACAAATCTCCAAGTCCAGTAATTTTAACCAGCAAAAAGTCTCTGGAGTTCCAATTCCACCCCTACAGCTAGGTTACTCACAGTCCTGGAAACCTTCATCCGGGGCTGGCAGCTTTCCTTAGCAGCCATCTCGTGGTCCTGGCATCTCCACTGGGTCTGCACTGCAACCCACCGTTCATCCTCATGGCCCCATGGGGTCTCCATGCAGGCATCCATCAACCTGCTTCACACTGCCCATGGCCATTTCCACAGCACAAGACTGTGTTGCAAACTCAATGACCATTTCTTTCCTGCATTTCTTATACTCCATAATGCCAGGTAGGGTGCCAATTTGTTAATCCAGGGGGAAAATAATGCAGACTTTGAAGAACAGGATACTCCTTGAGCACTCAGGCCCCTTCAAAAGAGTCTACGTTCTTCCTGTTGGTCCAGTGCAGGTTAGCTGGTCCAATCTCAATGGTTGTAATCTCTCAAACAATTTGCAGGTGAATAGGCAGCTGTTTAGGCACAAAGATTTAATTTTATTTTTGTGCCATGTCCCTCTGCTCACACCAGACCATTTCTATGCAATGCAACCCTGCACAACTTCTCAGGACATGGGTATAACAGCAAGCCTCTCAAACTGTCTCTAGCCCAGTCCAGGCAAAGTTCTTTCTCACCCTCATAAGCCAAACCTCAAAGCCCACAGTTCTTACTGCATTCAGGTCTTTCAACTCTGACCAGAATAGTCCATCAAGCTGTACTTACAGCACTGCAAGGCATCTCTTAGGCCAAGGTTTCAAATTCTTCCACATTCCTCTGGAAAATCAGATCCAAAAGGCCAAAGCCACACAGTCAGGTATCTAGCAGCAATCCCACTCCTCCATACCACTTTATTGTTGCAGTCAGGTTCACATCGCTGGTAGAAATCACCCAACCAGGAGCAGCTGGTGGGAAAAAGAGGTTGATTTTGGCTTACAGGCTCAAGAGGAAGCTCCATGATGGCAGGGGAAAACAGTGGCATGAGCAGAGGGTGGACATCACCCCCTGGCCAACATAAGGTGGACAATAGCATCAGGACAGTGTACCAAACACTAGCAAGGGAGAGCTGGCTATAACACCCATAAGCCCACCTCAACAATACACTGCCTCCAGGAGGCATTAATTCCCAAATCTGCATCAGCTGGGAATCTAGCATTCAGAACAGCTAAGTGTATGGGAGACACCTGAATCAAACCACCACAACACCCATATGCCTGGCCCCAGGAAAACACTGCTTCCGGGAGGCTTTAATTCCCCAATTGCCACCAGCTGGAGAACTAAGCATTGAGAACATGTAAGTTTGGGGGGGAGGGCATCTGAATCAACTCACCACAGTGTAATTCTAAGGATTTCTCTGTATCAAAAAGCAGGTATGTAAAGCTAAAATATAAATGCAGCAAGAAAATCACTTGAGGGTTTGTAGAGGTTGTTTCGTGGTTAAGACACTTGCCTGTGAAACCTAGGGATCCAGGTTCACGACGCCAGTATCCATATAAGTGAGATGCACAAGGTGGTGCATGCATCTGGAGATCAGTTGCAGTGGCTAGAGACCCAGGTGCACCCATTCTTTCTCTCTCCCAATTTCTCTCTCTCTCTCTCAAATAAATAAATAGATATTTTTTAAAAAAAGAAAATCATTTGAGCTAAGTAGCATAAATAGTTGCAAAATTATCTCTGCCTTTGTGTTTTATCCACACTCAAGCTTATTACGGATGTAAGGAAAGCCCTATTTGGGTGACTGCCCTTTTTAGTACAAATTTTCAATGATCATAAACCTCCAAGAAAATCCAAGCTAAGAAATAATAAAAATATAAGAATGTATCTTTCATTCATGGTCTCCAATGGCCTCATGAAAAGTTCTATAACTGTAACCCTTTAGACTTTGAAATCAAGTAACCTTACCACTTTATTTTCAGAATGAGACATAGAAGGTGAGAGAAACAACTCTCATCACCCAGCCCAAAGCAGGTAACAACCCAGGCACAAAGAACTGAGGCCAGCCTTCTCCCGGTGCAAGCCTACTGCAATTTAACAAGAAGAAAGATGGTTTACCTCGCACAATTTTATAGTTGTTTACTAAAATGTCCATGAAGTATTGATACTCCCCGTCTGCCCCTCCAATTCCCTTCCGTGTCCACCATATCCTATCCTTAGCTTCCCTCATTCATAACTACCTGGATGTAACATCCAGAAAGACCGCTCTTCTGAGAAACCAGCAGCTGTACTTAGTGACTCTGATTACATGATTGACAGTTGCAAAAATAACCCCATTGTCTTTTCTAGACTAAAGCTATTCCTGACCCCCAGCCACTCCATCAGAAGCGCTTCTGTAATCTAGGCCCCACCCCTTCCTCAAGGCCTCACCCCTTACTTTATGCCCCACCCCTTCTCTCAGGACCCTCCCATTCCACAAGGCCCCTCCCCTTGCTTTAGGCCCCTCCCTTTCAGTCAGGCCTCACCATTACCTTCAATCACCTTTTTACTTGCTTGTGAAGTTCAGCTACCTCTGTCCAAACCTCTGTTGATTGAACCCTTCCCTCTGTCCCATACCACTGAGTCTCATATTTCCCATTCTCAGGCCATAGTAACTTTTTTACCAATTTTCCCCAACCTTTCACATTTCTTCCATATCAGTGTTTGCAAACCTGGGTCCTTTGGCTTTGCAGGCAAGCGCCTTAACCGCTTAATCACCTCTCCATCCCCCAAGATTTTCTTTTTTTTTTAACCATCAGTGAGAGTTTCTCATTCCAAGCTGGGCTTGGATGGGTGTTGCATAGACAGTCACAGGTCCCAGAGGTTTAGCTTAGCTGCATATACCCAGCCTTGTGGAGGAGTGATTCTAACAGCCATGTCTGAAAGGGCCCTTATCCTGTTGCACGGGGGAGTCGGTGTCAAATGTCACAGAGGCAGGCACCGATCCCAGTGCACTTGTGAAGATGGGTGCCTTACTGGCGTGCCCGGTCAGGCTCGTTCCAGTGGGTGGCCTGGGAAGCCAGACGGTAAGTGTAAATATCTGCAAAGCCTGCTTGTCTATTGACACCCATTCTCTCCAAGCCTCAAGGGACTGCAGTCCTTACCCCCTAACTTTGGCAGTTCAGGTTGAGTGCCTTCCTTTCGACCCACTTTCACCCCAAAGAAATTCAGCATCTGCACTTGCCTATGCCTCCTAGACTCTGCTAAGAGCTGTTTAGGAAAAAAAAAATGCCTGGGGCTGGGGAGATGGCCCAGCAATGAAAGACACTTGCTTAAGAAAGCTTGTCAGGCCTTCTTTGATTCCGCAGTAATTATTTACAGCCAGAAGCATAATGTGATGCATGTTTCTGGAGTTTGTTTGTAGCAGCAAGAGGCCCTAGCATGCCCATACTTAACTCTCTCACTCACTATCACTCCTTAATAAATAAGCATATTTAAAAGTTATTAATAAATATATTTTAACACAGCAAAAGGTGAATAGTAACTCTTAATAATAAGTATAGGTAGAGTGAATGACAATATTTTAAGAACTATTATTTCTATATTTGGTAGCTCCTCTCCATTTTGAAGCCATTAATACTTTTTTTTGTCTACACAATACTGGCAATACTATGACAAGTGCCAGCTAACCTTTTATACTTATATGCCCCATGGCCTCCAGGGCTTTTGCTAATGTGTTCTTCCTTTCAGTCACTTACTAATACACACATGCATGTGTGAGTATGTATACACACACACACTATCCTTCTTCTAAAAGTTGGCCGAAGACTAAAGGTATATTTAATTAAATAACTTCTCATCAGACAAAAATTCTTCTCCCTGTACTTTTTAGAGCACAGATCACCATGCAAATTCTTCTTAGATTTCTCCATGTTAATTGAGCAATTGCATTTTAATTCTTCAAATTCCATCTTGTATGTGATTTTTATGCAATACCTTAACAAATTCATCAAAAAGTGTGCAAGTAAAATGGCCAAAAACCTTGCCTGCTAACAGGGGACACTGCTATGTAAAAGCAACCAGCTTGACAAGGCAGACATGCCTGTGTAACAGTGGCACCCAGCCTAGGTTGGTAAGCAACAGCTGTCTGATTGGCTAAGAGATCTGCTCAGTGGAAAGGAACCCCCTTAGCTGGCACTGGGAACTAAGTCAGAAGCCTATGGAGACCAAAACCATGGGCTCCAGCAAGAAGTTCTCACTAGTCTTTAGCCGACATAGAGAGTAGACCCACCAAAATCTCTCTTCATTAACAATGCTTATCACATTGAACCTATGCTGACCTCAGTCTCCTTTGGAGAATCTGTTTTTCTTTTTCAGAAGGCAGCTAGAACAAGGAGATAAACCAGCCCTCAAACATCAGCCAGGGTCCAGGTGAAACCACAGAGGACATGGCAAGATGAGCAGGAGCGCTGCTCCCACAGCAAGCCTGACAACCAGCACAAGGGTCATGGAGACAGACACTGAGGAGACTCAAAATGCACCAGAGCAGAAAGCCAAAACCTGCTGAGAGCACAGCAGTACAGCAGACTTGAAACACACCCACCACGGCTCAGGGAATTTTGTGGAAGGAGTGGGGAGATTATAAGAGCCACAGAGTGGAAGGGAATGTCCAGAGGCACTGCTCCCCCCCTCTTTACAATGACTGACTGGGGCTCTCAATTCTCATAACCCACAAACCTAGTGGGAGTAAATACTGGAAATTCCACTGAGGAGGGTCCTCGATGAAATGGTGGCAAGGAGGAAAAGGAAAGCATGGTACTAACATATAATATATCCATACAACTTTCTACTTAACTTTTTTAAAAAGTATGCAAGTTTTTCCTCTTCTTGTAGTAAATGGGTTTAAACTTACATGTTTTCCAAAATTTAATTTTGGAAAAATAAAAAACTTTTTAGAATGTCCACTTGTTTCAAATAGCAAAGTGTCTAACCAATGAAAACAAAGAACTAGGAGGAAAGCATCTCCCACTCACTTCCCAAATTTACCCTTAAATTTAAGAAAAATACAATTGCAGGGAGGGACATTTTCTGCATGCTTGCAGAAGCACTTCCTGTTATCAGGTTGTCGAGTATATTTGCCGTTCATAAATTCAAACCAGTGAGGACCTATCTCAGAGATGACGGATTTCCAAGTCCAACAAGCCAAACTTGAGGATAGCAAGGTGGCATTCAAATGATCCTGCTTGGAGTGGTCAGCTCCACATTGCTGGGACGAACTTCCAAACAGACACAGTTTATAGGGGGAACGGTTTATTTCAAGTTTACAGATCTAAGGGAAAGTTCCATCAATGGCTGAAGAAGCTGGCTTCCATTCACAAATACATGCCGAGAGACGTCAGCAAACAGCCGGCACCACAAGCCAGCACAAAGGGACAATGAACAGCAAGGACCAAGGCAGGGTTTTTATCTTGCTGTGTAACTTTGGCCCGAAAATCAGATCCACCCCCAAGCCCACCATAGGATTGGATCCACCCACAGTGACACCTTTTCCTGCCAGGCAGCTGGAACCCAAGTTTCAAGTTTTAATAAAACACCTGAGTCAATGGGGACTCATACGTTCAAACTACCACATCAGCATTATGATGCACTACATTTCAATGGTCAGAAGACTAATAGTATACACAAAAAGATCTAGATAAATATGTAGGTAGATCTGTTGAGTAAAAGATCAATGGCTTAAGTAAAGCAGACTCCATGGCATTAGGAGGTCATATTTATGCTAATTTTTTATGGTTTTTTGAAATAGAGTCTCACTCTAGCCCAGGGTGCTCTGCAATTCACTATGTGGTCTCTCAGGGTGGCCTTGAACTCATGACGGTCCTCCTACCTCTGCCTCCCAAGTGCTGGGATTAAATACATGCGCCACCATGCCCGGCTTATGCTAATTTTAATTAAAACATTTTTAAAATTTTTTACTAAAAGTTCTGTGTTTCCCAGTATTTTTCCTCTTACATCATGCCAGGCTGGAAAGTACTCCAATAAGCCTCACCAATTTTGTGAAAGCTCCCCTACCATGTTCTTTTTTATAACTTTGCAGCGCTTATAAATAAAGGCGAGAAGCAAAGCCATTATTTTTGAGTAAAATGCTAAGCACATTAATTTGCAAGTCTTATTGGTATCTCTTTCAGAAAATCACAAGTAGTATAAATAGCAAATGATGTGTCGCTGTGATCGTAAAACTGCAGAGCCTGGCCTGACTATGCCCATCTCATTCAGGTATAAGGTTCTTAGTATTGTATTTATATGCTAATAACCAAAATAATATCTTGAGTGATTTTTACGCAATGGAATTTTGAAAAGTTTCATTGCTCCCCATTTTATTATGTTGGAGTAAATCAATTAGGTTAATTCTTAGCTTGCTAGATGAGTCAACTGAGAAAAAAAAAAGTAGGTGGTATAGAAAGATCTTTAATGAAAACAAACAAACAAAAAAAATGTAGACAGACACTGCTGTCAATTTTCATTTTCTCTAATTTCAGAGGAAAAACCTCTAAGATAAAGACATCATAGTCAAAGATTCAAGGTCTTTTACTGACTGGACACAGCCTTGTGTACCCAATGTCTTTTTCACTGGACTGCTAAACGTGGATCTCAAGAGAAACGTGCGTCTCCTGGAGAATGAGCTTGCATCTTCCATTCTGTTGCCTGCCCGCCCCCCTCTCTCCACAGGTCATACCTGGCTTCTCCCTCACAGTAAAACATACATTTTTTGCTTCTAAAAAGTCTTCCCTCTCCCTCTATCTTCCTCATTTAAATTCACCAATTACTTACTTCCTGGATTTTGTCCCAATCGTTTATGTGCACAACATTTGTATAAAGAACTCCCCTCTGTTCTTGCTGGGCTGAGGGTACCTACCCCCTCAGCTGAGCTGAAATACCACGAGCCTTTATGGAATGTGAGTTGTATTCAATGAAAGTTGCCTTTACCAAGGGCTGACAGTTTTTTAATAAAAAAATAGTTTATTTATATATATATTTCTTTTTTTAAAATTTTTTTTGTTTATTTTTATTTATTTGAGAGTGACTGACAGAGAGCAAAAGAGGCAGATACAGAGAGAGAGAGAGAATGGGCGCGCCAGGGCCTCCAGCCTCTGCAAACGAACTCCAGACGCGTGCGCCCCCTTGTGCATCTGGCTAACGTGGATCCTGGGGAATCAAGCCTCGAACCGGGGACCTTAGGCTCCATGGGCAAGTGCTTAACCGCTAAGCCATCCCTCCAGCCCCTATATATATTTCTTTATTTGAGAGAGAAATTGGCATGACAAGGCCTCTAGCTACTGCAAACGAACTCCAGATGCATGTGCCACCTGTGCATCTGGTTTTATGTGGGTGCTTAGAAATGGAAGCCCGATCCTTAGGCTGTGCAGACAAGTGCCTTACCTGCTGAGCCATTTCTCCAGCCCCTGAAGATGCGTTGGATTGCTGTCTGCAGCACTTGATAGGACCCGAAGGGCCACTCCCACTTCACGTAGGTCCCTGCATACACTAGTGTCTTCTTTTCCGTTATCCTCTTGTACCGTCAGGATACCGCATTGCTTTGGACAAATATTCCTGCCAGACAACTGGCTACGCTCGTGTTCTTACTGAGTCATGACTGAAAGTAATACAAGTCAAGTAGGTGAATGGGGCCAGAGGAGAGTTATACTCTAGAACAATTTGCCAATGACTCTTTTTATTTACTTAGTTTTAAAAATATTATTTATTTATTTATTTATTTGTTTGACAGAGAAAGAGGGAGAGAGAATGGGCACACCAGAGCCTCCAGCCACTGCAAACGAACTCCAGACGTGTGCGCCCCCCTTGTGCATCTGGCTAACGTGGGTCCTGGGGAATGGAACGTGGGTCCTTTGGCTTTGCAGGCAAATGCCTTAACCACTAAGCAATCCCTCCAACCCTGGTTCTTAAAATATGTTTTATTTATGTATTTGAGAGAGAAAGAGGTGGATAGAGAGAATGGGTGCACCGAGGCCTCCAGCCACTGCAAATGAACTCCAGACATATGCGCCACCTTGCGCATCTGGCTTACGTTGGTCCTGGGGAATCAAATCGGAGTTCTTTGGCTTTGCAGGCAAATATCTTAACTGCTAAGCCATCTTCTCCAGCCCTTCTATCGATTTTTTTACTACTCTTATATATTCTACCCTCTTCTCTTCTGGTAATGTTTGTCTCTCTGTATCTAGGACTAGCATAGACTTCAGGTTTATTCTGTCATCTTAATCACAGCTATGGTGTAACCAAGTATGATTCATAAATAAACAAACTTAGAAGAAAGAAATGGAAATACTCAGAAACCAGAAATAAATAGGAATGGAAAATCAGATCAACAAATTTGTTGCCATGTATTCTCGATGCCTAGAGAATACAGTACAATAATAGTCCCCAAGTGGTCCCTACCTCCTGAGGGAAATATATGCCCTCGGGGCCTTCTGAGACATGAAGCTGAAAATGAGCCTTCAAACAGCCTAGGTCCTAGACAGTGTGATCTCAATTCAAATAGGAGCCTCAAAATTCTCTTAGCAATCGCCCAGGAAAACATTAAAAAGTCATTTCTACACAGGGCTCTATGAGGAAATTAATTTCATCATAAGAAACAAAATTCTTTATCTGTAACTTAAATATTGGGAAATATTTATCTTGGTAAAGATTCCCAGGTTGGGATATTTACATCAATACTTAATGAGAACTCCTTGGAACTTTTGCAGAAGAGCCAAAATTACTCTGAAGAAATAGTCCCACAATCTAGGGCTCATTAAACTGCCACAATTAAATGGGAACAAACTACAGAACTAATCACATTGAGAAAAAAAGTATAAGACAAAGAAATAGGGCATTCAACAGCCTCTTCATGGATAACAAAATAAAAGAGAAGAATTAGAATCCTTAACATTTTTTCTGACAGAGCAATCTGAAAGACTATTTAAAAGATTACAAAATGAACACCATAGAATTAATTAATAACATCAATCCAGATCAGTCATAAGAGGTAGCCCAAATACTGCATTTAAAAAAATTAAGTGCAGGAAATGCTTATAATCTAAATTGGAATATACATGGGATTAAATGGGAATGTAAACACTGTCAGTGGGGCTGAGTATAATCAAAGGAGTGCTTGGGGTAAGATGTATTGCCTAAATGCATCTATTGTGGGGGTCGAGGGGGAGATGAGCTAACATTCAACTCAAGAAGGAAGAAAACAACAAAAAAATCTAGAAACATAGGACAATGAAAGAATTTGAATGTTACAATTAAAAGAGAATTTGAGGGCTGGAGAGATAGCTCAGGCACTTGTCTGCAAAGCCTAACAACCATAGTTCAGTTCCCCAGTACCCACAAAAAGCCAGATGCATAAAGTGGTATCTGCACGTCATTCATTTGTAGGGGCTGGAAGCCCTGGTGGTGCCCATTCTCTTGGTCGATCTCTCCTCCCTCTCTCGGCTTGCAGATAAATACATAAGAAAAAGTTTAAAGATTTTGAATTTTATTTATAAGAAAAATACTCCCAAGACAGTTTTACACATAAGATTATCTGAATAAAAATGATAACTAAAGGTGGACAGATGGCTTAGCAATAAACACACTTGGCTGTGAAGTCTAAGGACCCAGGTTTGATTCCCCAGTACCCAGATTCACAAGGTGGCACATGCATCTGGAGTTCACTTACAGTAGTTAGAGGCCCTGGCGTGCCCATTCTCTCTCTATCTGCCTCTCTGTATCTCTCAAATAAATAAAATATGAACCATGATAACTGAGAGCAAATACACAAAGTGAAAGATGACTTTCATACTATTTAATGAGGTATTATAGAGCTTAGCAAAAATAAAAATAAAGATGAGTCAATCATGAAAAAACATAAGTATAAATCAAAGCTACTTTTGATCATAAATGCAAAAAAAAAATCAAATCCAGTATTTTCAAATCAAGGAATGTGTATTGTTTATATTTGTTACTTTTTAAATCATATAGTTCCATACTAATATTAAAAATATATTACCATGCTGATATTTTCAGCTAAAGGAACCAAAGACCAAAGTAACTCCCACTGTGACATTTTGACCAGCAGTATGTACATTAGAATGTTGGTCCAATGACAGCCTATAGCACCCACCCTGAGTTTAATCCTAGAAAAATGAAGGGATGGATTAGTATTCAAAAACCTATAGTATTAATGTAGTTTATTATATTAGGAATTAAAGAAGCAAGTTAACTTTTTGAAATGGTACCCCAAAAAAGTATTTCATAAGATTCCACAACTATTCATAATTTTAAAAAGTTCTTAGATAATTAGGACTTGAAAAGTAATATATGCTGGAAAAGGCCTCTTCACAAAACCACATATATATATTGAACAATAGAAGCACTTTCTCCACGATTTAAGAAAACCGTGATGCCTGTATCATTTTCTTTATTCAAAATGTTCCTGGAGGAGCCACTAAGATGTTTCTGGAGTGAAAGATATCGTCTGTGGAACCTGCTGTCTCGAATCTCAAACCACCCACAGAAGTCAGATAAAAAACAGTGGCTCAAGCCGGGCGTGGTGGCACACGCCTTTAATCCCAGCACTCGGGAGGCAGAGGTAGGAGGATCACCGTGAGTTCGAGGCCACCCTGAGACTCCATAGTGAATTCCAGGTCAGCCTGGGCTAGAGTGAGACCCTACCTTGAAAAAAACAAACGAACAAACACACAAAAAACAGTGGCTCAAGCATTCGGTGTTCATCTGAAGTGATAAGAAACCCTGGTGCTGATCCTACCCTCTCCAGTGTCTTGTGGTTCAGGTGTTTCCTGTAAGGGACTAGTGAAGGTTCAGTCAAGACTGACCTAAATCTCCTACATCTTCCCTCCCTCCCTCTCCCCCTCTCCCCTCTATCTCTCTTCTCTCTAACTCTTGTATATTAGTTATCTTTTTCCTCAATTTCTTAGTGGACACTGACCTGTAACCCCCACTTCCAGCTTGGGCCTACAATCCACAATGAGCTTTTGATCAAAGAAACCTACAAGGTTTCCCAAAACAATGACAGACTTCTGTCAGAGTAATTGATGACCCACCAAAGGCCAGTGGTAAGACCCTATTGCTGAAGACTCCATACGCAGCTGACACGTAAAATGGAATGACATGGCTGGAAGCCAGGAGAGAGTCAGTCCCCAGACAGTCAGCGTGTCTAGTGCCAGAAGGCGCTACATAGGCGACTGGGGGAAGTGACCAAGATCTGTCCAAGCAACACATTGTTTAACCTAAGTAGCAACAATTAACCGGATGTGATACCCATACAAGTGCAATAGTGGTACACAGCCATGGTGAGGAATCAATTGCTCTTGATTTGGCTAACTGATCCACTCAGTGGTACTAGACCCTTAGCTGGAGCTGGGAAACAAGTCAGAACCATACCCAAACACAAGCCCACTCTACAATATCAAGCTACCACCAATCACGGGGTATAAGAGGGCCTACACCTATCAAACTGTCTATCAAAAAAGTAAGTGTTATCTCAATTTTCTGGGTGCTAACTCACTCTCCGTTGGAGAATCTGCTTCTCTTTTCCAGATAGATGCAGATCCTAAGAAGAGAGCTGCCCCAACATACCTCAGAAGGGGCCCAACTGAAACTAAGGACAACTGGCGAAATAAGCAAGGGTGATGTTCTCCTGTGAACTGGATACCAGCACAAAGGGGAAGGAGATCAATTCAGAGAAAAATCAACTCCTACCAAATCAGAGAGCCAGAGCCTCTGAGGCCCCCAACACCTCAGCACTGAAGCAGACCAAAAATGAACCCAACATGGCTCAGGGAAATCTTGCGGAAGAGGGGGCTGAAAGAATGTCAGAGTTACATGTTGGGTCATGATTTTCAGAGACATTTATCATACTAATAACTGGGGGCTAACTCCACAATGCACGACCCATTTTCAATAATAAGGAGGGTCTAATGGGAGGGGGTAGATCACAGATGAGCCTAAATAATGGTACCAAACTGCCTGTATTTACTGAAAAGAAAACTAATAAATTAAATTTAAAAAAAAAAAAAAAAAAAAGAAACCCTGGTGCTCAACCCCAGCGTGCGCACGCACACGCACACACGTAAAATAATTAAGTAAGTAATTAAATAGTACTGGAAAAATAGTGCTAGGTGTATTTATGACTAAATTGAGGTACATATTATATACCATGTAACAATCCCATCTTGAAGACTTAGTAAACTGATCAGCTTCCTTGCCTAGAAGAAATCCATGCACTCAGTGATGATGACCTGCAATTGAACTCCACAAATTAACCAGGCCAACTTCCTCCTTAGAGCAGGTCCGCTGTTGACCAATTGCCCTGCATTCTACAATGTCCCGTGTGACCTTAAAAGCAAGGCTGGGGACGGCTGAAGCTAAAGCCACTTTAGTTTCTCTTACTCTGCTTTTTCTGTAAAGTACCACATGAGCAAATCAAATAAAAGAATTCAGCGGGGCGTGGTGGTGCAGGCCTTTAATCCCAGCACTGGGGAGGCAGAGGTAGGAGGATCACTGTGAGTTCGAGGCCACCCTGAGACTACAGAGTGAATTCCATTCTAGGTCAGCCTGGGCTAGAATGAGACGGTACCTCGAAAAAAACACAACAAACAAACAAAAAACCCCAAGGCTGGGACTCCTATAGTCTATGCTCTAAGCACCAAGAAGGAAGAAAGGACACAAAATCAAGAGAACACACTTTGGAATCAGTCATCTATTCCCCTGACGAACTTTCTTGTAAATCAAACCCACCTACTTATACTGCACACACATGCATGCAGACAAAACCAATACTTTGGGGGGAGGGAGGACTGGAGAGATGGCTTAGCAATTAAGGCACATGACTGCAAAGCCAAAGGACCCAGATTCTATGCCCCAGGACCCATGCAAGCCAGATGCACATGGTGGTGCATGCATCTGGAGTTCATTTGTGCACCCATCCTCTCTCTCTCCCCCCCCACCCACCTTCCTCTCTATCTCTTTCTCAAATAAGTAAATAAAAATATTTTTTTTAAAAATACTTTTTAAAAAAGATTTTGGGGAGTTTTCAGGGTAGGGTCTTGCTCTGGTGCACAGGCTGACCTGGAATTCACTATGTAGTCACAGGGAGGACTCGAACTCACAGTGATCCACCTACCTCTGCCTCCTGAGTGCTGGGATGAAAGGTGGAAACCACCACACCGGGCAAGAGTGTTTTTATATTGAACCTTCGAGCATAACACTGGTTATGCTTCTGAAATTTGCTATAAATAGGGCTGGAGAGACAGCTTAGTGATTAAGCGCTTGCCTGTGAAGCCTAAGGACCCTTGTTCGAGGCTTCATTCCCCAGGACCCACATGAGCCAGATGCACAAGGGGGTGCATGCATCTGGAGTTCGTTTGCAGTGGATGGAGGCCCTGGCACACCCATTCTCTCTCTCTCTCTCTCTCTCTCTCTCTCTCTCCCTCTTCCTCTCTCTGTGACTCTCAAATAAGTAAATAAAAATAAACAAAAAATTTAAAAAACATTTGCTATAAACAGGCCAATGATTACCAGTTGTTTAAAAATAAGCATCTGGAAAATCTCAAGGCTCCATGGTATGTTCTTTAGGCAATGGTGTGGTCTCCTGGGCATCATTTCCCTAACACATCTGACTGCTTATATTCTAGGACTGAGCCTCGGAGGACAAGAGAGAAGGAGGTTCGAAGGTGTGAGTATGGGAAGTCCTGGAAATGAGATGCTGTAACAGGCAAGTGTGAAGCAACAAAACCATCAGAATTACAACTTAATATTTATTATTTTCAAAATGTCCAATATGAAACTCATACAGTAGACAGAAACTTTAAATATCATTAAATATAGTAGCAGAGAATGCCATATGTTTAGGTAAAAATGTTCATTTTTAATTTTGAAAACATATACATTTGATAGATAGATACATACACAGATAGATGATTGATAGATAGATGATTGGCAGATAGATAGATGATAGATAGATAGACAGATAGATGATAGATAGGTGATAGTCACTAGACATAAGTGGAAGAGTTTTCTTGATCACAGCTGCGTTTTTCCTAGCCAACCCTCTAACAAAACTATGCCCAACATGCCCTACACAATACAATGAGTAAAAACATGCTCTCTTTAAGTTTACATTATAAGAAAAAAAGATAAAATAATAAAAATATTCTAGCTGGGGAGATGACTCAGCAGTTAAAGGCACTTGTTTGCAAAGCCTTATGGCCCAGGTCTGAGTCTCTGATACCCACATAAAGCCAGACGCACAAAGTGGCTCACACATCAGGAGTTCATTTGCAGTGGCAAAAGGCTCTGAAGTACCAATATTCATTCTCATGTTCTCTCTCTCTCTCTCTCTTCACAA
Organism: Jaculus jaculus; assembly: GCF_020740685.1. Classification (NCBI taxonomy): domain Eukaryota; kingdom Metazoa; phylum Chordata; class Mammalia; order Rodentia; family Dipodidae; genus Jaculus; species Jaculus jaculus. Next base: position 19,645,300 of record NC_059116.1, on the reverse strand, counting down.
ATAAATATTTTAAAAAACAAAATGAAACATATGCCTCTAATTTTTAAGAAAGACAGATTTTTAGACTCGTTTACATATTTCTATTATTATTGTTAGCATCAGTAAAGGCACACAGATACCATCCAACTGCATTCCAGCAAACCTGAGCGGGAGATGGGTAAAAAGTCTTTAAAGAGCTTCCTCAGTTTCCACACGAAAGAATTTGGATTTTTTCCCCAGAGAGACTTAGCAGACCAGGAAAAATCTGCCTTTGGAAGCAGAGACATCAAAGTCTCAAGGGATTCCTCAGTATTCCTGAGCCCACAAGCGAGACCACAAAGCCAAAACCCTGTCAGGTGCCTTAGTGAGGACTGGGGCAGTCACCTGGATCCTCCCACAGCAACGACACTGGGACCGTTAGCTTGTGTTGCTAAAGCACTGTGCAGTTAATAAGAATGAGCAGACAGATGTAAATATCAGCACACACGTTTATGTAAAAGCTGTTCTGAAGATGTGCTTTGTATGTAGAACTAACATTTAATTTTGCTAGTGCAAAACCTGTAGTCCATACCTATTTGTAACATGAAGTCCCTTGATTGTTGAGGAGTAGCTGTAAAATAACACCTAAATTCATCCTTCCTTCCCTTTTCCAAAAGAAAAAAATATATATCTATATATATATTACTTACATCAACCCTGTTTACTTTTAGTCAATACCATGTGCAAATTCACTTCACATAGCATTTTGCTCGAAAGCTCAGTTTCCCAATTAAGATGTAAGAGGGACCGTGGTAGAGAATGAGGAGACAGCTCAGGTTGCTGCGGTTACATTCGGGGTGCTCTGTTGTGATGAACTCATTTTTGTTTCATTGGGTAAGGCAATTTACACAAAAAATAATGGTGAATAAAAGTATTAAAAAAAAAAAAACTTTAGAGACAGAGAGAAAGAGAGAGAGGGGAGAATTGGGAGGGCTCCAGCCACTACAATCAAACTCCAGGCACTTGCACCACATAGAGGGGATGTGAGACCTTGCATTTGCCTTACCTTTGTGCATCTGGCTTACATGGGATCTGGAGAGAGAACCAACATAGGTCCCCAGTCTTTGCAGGCAAGTGCCTTAACCACTAAGCAATCTCTCCAGCCCTAGAAGCATGTTTTAATATTTATCGTTGATCATCAACTTGAGTAGAAAATATGTTTCAAAGAAAAATATTACATATATATTAAAATAATTCATTTCTTCACATCTGTCTGTCAGCATGAAATTCTAGTATTTTCCATTATTACTGATAGCATAAATGACCCATGAGAAGAAGAGGAAATATATGGAGCCAAAAAAAGGTTAGATGCTTACCTAACTCATTCTTTTAACATAGCCAAGCTGAGCACTTTCCTTAAAGGATGAATTCTTAAAATGGAGTTTTAATTGGATTTAAATTAAATTTAATATTATAGAGAATGACTATGTTCTTATAATTACCTTGGCATTCTAATTATGTTGTGTATGGGAAAATAGGCATTTCTAATCCAGTTTTACCTTCTGTGTTCTTCTTAAAAGGCACAGAACAAGAGAAACAGCAAGCATCTACAATAGCAGTGAACCCCATCCTTGACCTGCCTCTCCAGTATTACATTGTTAACTCTCTATTCTGAATAGATTTTCTTCTTAGTATATTATACTTATAAAAAGTACTGGTGTTGCAGTCAGGTTTGCATTGCTGGAAGAAAACACCTGACCAAGAACAACTTGTGTGTGTGTGTGTGGGGGGCTATTTTGGCTTATAGACTCGAGGGGAAGTTCCATAATGACAGGGGAAAGCAATGGCATGAGCAGTGGGTGGACATCACCCCCTGGCCAACATCAGGTGGACAACAGGAACAGGAGAATGTGCCAAACACTGGCAAGAGGAAGCTGGCTATAACAACCATAAGCCCGCTCCCAAAATTACACTGCCTTCAGGAAGCTTTAGTTCCCAAATTGTCATCAGGTGGGGACCTAGCATTCAGAACACCTAAGTTTACTGGGGACACCTGAATCAAACCACCACAACTGGTAAACACACAGATGACTTGCAAATATTCTGTTGAGATAATTACAAGGATAAACATTGAAGCAATGATTTACTCTTACAAGTAAGACAGCAGGCCCCACACTGAAAGTTCTAGCACATGAATCCTGCGTGAAAGGGAAAGGATGCATTTGAGGGAGACGGATAAACAAACGATTAAAGTTTCAGAAAGCTACAATCTCCCTTCGATTCAGTTTTGTGATTTGTAAAATCAGGATATTACAGCTTTGAATTCGGATTTCACTGATTTCCTTATGTGAGGTCAAGTAGAGTGTATGGTGCATAGCAGCCAGCCACAAAATACACAGATGCCCAGGTAGTTGGATGAGAGAGAAAGACAGAGAATACGAGAAGATATAATCCCTCTTCTGATTGGATCTTCATGATTCACACATCCTCATTAATAACACTGGGAAACTTACTGGAAATATATCCTCCACTTTGCCATCTGAGAGGACTGGAAGCCGAAGAAAGGGGGAGAGCAAAGGGAAGTGCAAGGATGATAAGTTGAGTCCTGACCTAGAAACAGCGCCCCGATCTCTCTCATTTGCAAGTACACATGGCAGTTTCTCGGACATGAGAACTCAGTCTCTCAAGCAGGGTGTGGGTGTGGTGGTGGAGGCTTGGAATCCCAGCACTCAAGAGGCGAAGGTGGGAAGATTGGGAGTTTGAGGCCAGCATGCACTACATAGGTAAATAGGAAGACCCTGTGTCACATAAACAAATAATTTCTTAAGGGTTTTTACAGCTGGTGAGATATGAACAAAGTGCAAGATACACTTAGAGCTGTCATTATGAAGCCCGTCACTGTACAGTTAATAAATGTTAGTGATTTTAATTACCTATCTTTCTACTTGGGGTCATGGTTAGCAACGTTAGACCCATCTTGCTCCCCCTTCAAGGTGGGTTTGGCCTTTCAGCCTCACAGACACTGTCTAGCCTCAGTACTATTTTAAATAAATGAATATAGCTATTGGTATTCCGAGATATTAGGAGAGAAACAAGGGAATGAGTTGTTAGAAAGAGGTAACAAGCATGAAGAGAAGACACCCAAGATTCTAAATTAATCTTTTAAAAATATTTTATTTATTCATTTGCAAGCAGAGAAAACAAGAGAGAGAGAGAGAGAGAAAACCATGAGAAAATGAGCACAGGCATTCCAGGGCCTCTAGCCAGTGCAAATGAACTGCGGATGTATGCCCCAGTTTGTGTGGCTGGCTTTCTGTGGGTACTAAGGAATTGAACCTGGGCCATCAGACATTGCAGACAAGCTTGGTTAATGGACGAGCCATCTCCCCAGCCCTACCCAGCGTTCTACGAAAGAGAAAGGACATGCGCTGGAGGGTAACTTGAAAGCAGAAAGGCTCGGGGTTAAAATGCCTTCTGCATGTGACTTCACTCTCAGCTTCTTGGCAAATGCCACACTTGGAGTCGTGCTAATGATCTTTCTTATACTTCAGTTGCTTTGACCTCTCATTCTGTCCATTCTCCCCTACCCAAGATTTATGCTCTAATATTCTCTGAAGATTACTGGTCTTCTGGCCACACTGTCTGTCTACTCAGTCTTCCATATAACTTCTAAAGGGATCTGTGATAAACAGGGTCTGGTCACTCCAGTCCTTTGTCCAGTAACCTCCAGTGATACCTCACCATCCTCATGTGTCCAACCTCCAGTGCAGAACATGCGAAAGTGTCATCTTCCCTGTCTACTTCTCCACCCTAGCCATTCCTTCACGTTCTTCTTTTAGCTTAAACGTTTGCTGTTATTCTACCACATGCTTCTAGCCATTGACGGTCCTATACATTCTTCTTCTTCTTATTATTATTATTAGTATTATTATTATTATTATTATTATGAGAGAGAGAGAGAGAATGAGCGCACCAGGGCATCTAGCCACTGCAAATGAATTCCAGACACATGCGCGCCACCTTGTACATCTGGCTTATGTGGGTCCTGGGAAACCGAACCTGGGTCCTTTGGCTTTGCAGGCAAATGCCTTAACCACTAAGCCATCCCTCCAGCCTGGTCCCATACACTCTGTCACCTCTGGACAACTATTGCAAAGTATCTGGCATTCTCTTCTTCCTGTGAGGCATTGTGGTGATGGATAGGATGCATATTCTGTTGTCTTGAACATTGAAAGTTATTTTTTTCCCCTGTAACCTTTTATTTGAGACAATAAAAGAACAGCCTGTGAAAAGATATTCACCACAGTAAAAATGTTCATCAAATTACTCTGAGGTTTATTTAGACATGTTCTGATGCAACCCTGAGACTATTTTCTAATCATTCCTGAAAATTATTTCCTAACTATGACACTCATTTTGAGATAAATGAAATGTGTGCATATGGCAACTTACGGAATATACATTTTATGCCATTAGGATGACAGTAATAGCGGTCTCCCACACGGAAACAAAATGTTCTACAATTATAACACAGGGCAAAGAGAACTGTAACTGAGAGCTTGCCGTGTCTCCTTGCGCTCGGTCTTCCAGCACTTTATTTCACTATTTAAAAAGATGGTGTCGTTTTTGCTATAAGCACTCTGAATTGAATAGTGTTCTTTTTATATCGATCTTCTGCTTCTTGCCATATGTGAAAATTTAATAGAATGTAGATTCCCCTTTGCGCCTAAGAGGAGAAGTTTGGGTTATATTTCAACACGTAGAGGCCTATCAAAGGCAGCTCTCCCATGATTTCTTGAGCTCCCATACAAACAGCCTGCTACAAATAGCCAGGCTGATTAAAGTCAGCCAATGTCCTCATTTAGGTGTTGGCTTTAGCAGCCCAGCTTAGAGCATCACAGAATACACACATACAACTCTCCAAAGGGGCCTTCATGGTTGGGATATTGCTGTCAGTGAATTCTACAGTCATTGTGACTTCATGACTCCTCTTTTTTAACTCTTTATCCAAGCATGAAGACTTTCTTTCTAATATCTTATTTCTAATATGGAATTGTTAAAAAAAAAAAAGGCCCTTCCTGTCTTCAAGTTCATCTTAACTTAATGAAATGTTATATGTCTCTGTGCAACACTTCCTTTAGACCCTCTGAAATAGGGGTTATTTTATAACCCACCGGAATCAGGGCCAAGGGCAGAGTCAGGGTTTCATTTCTTCCTGGTGACTCTCTGAGCCTGTCCCGTGTTCTCTTGTCAAACCAGCGCTTCTTTGAACAACGCCATCCAAGTGGCAGTACCATTTTCTTCTGCCTTTTCAAAGGAGTGCATTGAGCTCCTCGGTACTTGTGTCTTGGGTTATCAAAGACGTTAGCTCTTTCTGTCATCTCGAGCAACTTACTCTCTATACAGAGAACACCTGTGGATCCCTACCTCCATGCACACTCCCTATCATGTTTCATTCTGCCTCCCAGCAACAACCCTCTTCCCAAACCACAACTTGAACACAACAAAATAAAGCCCTTTTCCAAAGTCAACAGTCTATTCACAATCTCCTTTTCTCCTGTCTCTTCCTCTCAATGGTACTCCATCAGCAGCCCATGGCCACACGGACCTTCATTTTCTCTCCTCAGCCTCCCCTGGCTTAATGTCTCTCCTTTTCCAGGCTATGTGACGTGGATTGCCTCATTCTCTTCCGTTTCTTTCCCTTTCTTCATTTCTTCAATCAATAAGTCACTCCTTCCTTTTTCTAAAGTTGACTACTAACACTACTTTTCTCCTTCTCTTTCTGACATACCCTCCTTGGTTTCTCTTTGTCAACTTCTCTTTCTTTCTACTCAATTTCTTTTTTCTTTTAATTTTTTCTACCCAATTTCTTTCTCACATTCTTCTAATTCATTTCCAATGTAAGAGAGCCAGAGTGATCATGTACGCCCCCCACCCAGCTCAAAAGCCTTCAATATCTTCAGATTCATTTACAATAAAACATGAAAGACTTACCGTTGACTTCTACAGTCCCAATATAATTTATCCATCTAAACCCTCCACCTTTGTCCCTGCTGGCTACACCCTAAGCACACCCCTATAGTTGCATGTGACTTGTCTCCCAAAGCTTCTGTGTTAGAAAGTCCCCCAGTGCGGCACAATGAAATGGTGAGGCAACCTTTAAGGGGTGGGTGGAGGCTGCCAGGAGGTAATTAATTAGACTATTGGGATTGTGCCCACAAGAGAAATGAACATAGTTCTCGTGAGACCTCTGTTAGTTCCCACCAAAGTGAGCTATCATAAAAGACTGAACATGACTTCTGAGCAGTTCTCTGACTTTCTGTGTTGCCATGGGAACTCTCCCTTTGGCATGTGCTCCTGCCAAGATGCCATCAAGCTACTAGGTCTTCAAGAAGCCGGACTGATGGGAACACACAGTCTTGAACTTTCAGTCTTAAAAGCTGTGATTCAGGACTAGAGAGATGGCGTTGAGGTTAAGGCGCTTGCTGGTGAAGCTAAAGGATTCAGGTTAAATCACCCAGTACCCACGAACTACACATGCTTACATAGTTCATTTGCAGTGGCTAAAGGCCCTGGTCATTCTCTCTATATACTCTTTCCTTCTCACTCTTGCTCAAATAAATAAAATATTAAAATTTTTTTAAAAACTGTGAGATTAGGGCTGGAGAGATGGCTTAGCAGTTAAGCGCTTGCCTGTGAAGCCTAAGGACCCCGGTTCGAGGCTCAGTTCCCCAGGTCCCACGTTAGCCAGATGCACAAGGGGGTGCACGTGTCTGAAGTTCATTTGCAGAGGCTGGAAGCCCTGGCGCGCCCATTCTCTCTCTTCCTCTATCTGTCTTTCTCTCTGTGTCTGTCGCTCTCAAATAAAAAAATAAATAATAAAAAAAAAACTGTGAGATTAGTAAACCTCTTTTCTTTATACATTACTCAGTCTCAGATATTTTATTTATTTTTTATTTATTTTTTTTAATTTTTTTTGTTCATTTTTTATTTATTTATTTGAGAGCAACAGACACAGAGAGAAAGACAGATAGAGGGAGAGAGAGAGAATGGGTACGCCAGGGCTTCCAGCCTCTGCAAACAAACTCCAGACACGTGCGCCCCCTTGTGCATCTGGCTAACGTGGGACCTGGGGAACCGAGCCTCAAACCAGGGTCCATAGGCTTCATAGGCGAGAGCTTAACCGCTAAGCCATCTCTCCAGCCCAGATATTTTATTATAAGTATAGACTGTGAATTAAAAACTTATCTTCATGCTGGTCCTGAGAGAAGTCTGGCCTGTTCCCTCCCTAAGCTTTCTCACCTTCTCTTCCATCTGCCTGCCTGGAGTATATTTTCCCCGAACTGATGCCATCAACCAATTAAGTCTTTGCCTAGCATTATATAGAAGACTTACCTTCCTGTCTAACTGAAGTTCATTTCTGTCATTCTCTCAGGCCTCTGTTTTTTTTTTTTTTTTTCACAGCAATTATCACCAGGTGTAATTATATTGATGTAATCATTTGCTTAATAGTTCTCAAAGCTATGAGGAAAATATATGGGTATTTTATTTGTCACTATATCTGGGAAACAGATACTCAGTGAAACCAAGAAAGAAAGAGAAATAATGATGTTCATCTACCCAGTTGGTGGTCACTTCAGGAAGACAAATTCTTTCTATAGTTTAGAAGACACAGGAGTGTGAGAATTTCATTATCTTTACATTATTCAATAATAAGGATCGATATAGCCTCCTCTATACACACACAAAAACAAATCACAGTTGTTAACAGGTTACAAATTGCAGTGAGTTAAATGTTCACTTTGGAGCCAGTATATCCCAGTTTCCAAGGGGCACTTGCCATGTGGCCTGGAGCAAACACCATCATAACCTCTCTGAAGACCACTTATTTCATTTGAAGAATAGGAACAACAGTGCAGGGTTACAGAGTTGTTATATAGAAAATGAGACAGAATTGAGATTACAGTTCACAGGCTAGCATTTAAGAGATGCCCTGGAGAGGTTAGTTTCTGCTGATTCTGACTTCCACGTCGTTAACATTAATATTACCATAGACACACGTTTTGAACATCACCGGCCTGTAGAGCTATTGGGGAGGCAGTACAATCTTTAGAATGTGAAGCCTAGTGAAAGGAAGTTAGGTTATTGGGAAAAATGCTTTTGAAGAGTACTTTGGGATCCCTATTTCCTTTCTGCTTTCTGGCTACAGAGAGGTGAACAGACCTCTTGGGCTTCATGTCCCACCGTGATAGACTTTGCCACTGCAGGTCCAAAGCAACAGAGAACACACCTCTTCCACTGAAGTTGTGACTCAAAAATAAACCTTTCTTCTCCTTAGGTCATCTCAGGTGTTTTGTCACAGTAACAGGAAGCTGACTAACATTTGCTCTTTTCTTTTATAGTCACCAATCCCCCCTCACACACATACACACACATTAATAACAAAATCATACAGTTTCTATGGTTGCCATTAAAAAAATGCAAGCTGTGTGGGATAAACAACAGAAATTTGTTTTCTTTCCGTTCTAGAGGCTACAAGCCAGAGATCAAGGTGTCAGCAGGCTAACTTCTAGTGAAATGGCTCTCCTCTGTTTTCAAGCAGAGCCTCCATGCATACTGTCTTCACCCACTGCATATGTGTGAAAGCAGAGAAAGAAAGAAAGAAAGAGAGAGAGCGAGAGCGAGAGAGAGTGATCCAATGTTTCCTTCTTTTCTTATAGGGACTCTGGCTTTTACTTGGCTCATGATGGCCAACTTTTCTGACCTTATTTAATCTTAATTATCTCCTCTAATAGCCCCATAACTAACACTGCCACACTGGAGAGCTTGTAGCTTGAATATATGAATCCAAGCCACAATTTAGTTCATTATAGTCTAGACTAAAAAAAAAAAATAAAATAAAAAACCAAATAATGGGCCAATCATGTAATCTTTCACTCCCTCAGGTTGATCTCTAAATTATTCTTAGACAAAACTTACACTCCCTCAGTTATTTTCTCTATGGATACCTTATTTCCTCTTGAAATTCCTTGTTTATCATTTGATAAATAAACTGATGATACATGAGGAACAGGATTCCTTATTCCTAATCTCCATTACAGGAGAGCAATTTGGGACACAGGAGTAACAAGACACATTAACTGTCAATCCCTCTGATAATATGAAACAGTTTTTTTTTTTTCTTTTCCTTTTCATTCAACTGGCTGTTTGGCTCTTAAATCACAAATGTTCACAGCCAAAGAGAAAAAGAGATAGCTTACGTTTGTATAAATTTCTATCTGAGCCTGTTAGCTGAAGAGGTTAGAGTCTGGCGCTAATGAGGAAAATGTAGGATTTTAATCCCTAGAGACTAGTTTGGATCAAATACATTAGAATCTCTGCTCATCAGCTTACTACCTTGTATTCAAATAAAATCACGTCCTGCTAAAATGTCTACGTGACATCATCAAGCTGCTTCTGTGTGCCTCTGAGCTCTACGGTGAGGATACAAACATAAGTAGAAAGTTCTTGCCCTCAGGTGTCCTGCAATCAGTGACGCTCACTGGAACTACTGGCAAGTAAACAATCATCCCACTGATGTTGTTTATCATACGCATTACACATACTGTTTCTAGCACTTTCCAACATGGTCAACAGTTTGACGTGCTGGTTATCTCGCTTCATCTTTAAGACGTAATTCACCTTGGTTTGGAGATCAGAATTATCCGGCGTGAAAAACTTTGAGTTGTCCACGGTCATACAGAAAATCCATCAACTCAGGACTTACCTCAACCCCCAAATCTGTGGTAATCAAAAACATACCAACTCCAGCCAGATTCGCGCTCACAACAGTCATTAATGCTCCTAATCTGCCATTTCATCTCACCACACTTCTCTTTATAATTTTATAAACAATTCACTGCCAGTGTCAAGAATGCATTTTCAATAACAGAGCTTCTAGTCACTTTAGATGAGAAAGCAGTGGACTATAACACGGATAATTAAATGAAATCAAGTTATACTTAATTGGCCCATACTAACTTGGTCTTCCATAAAATAGTCAAAATAGTCACAAAAATTGATTTTGGGGTCCTGGATCATGTCATCAAATTTCATAACTCTCAAAGAAATTTTGAAAACAAGTTTGTTTTTTTTTTTAACCTTCATTATGCCAGTGTGGAAAGTTCAGCTCAAAAAAAATCAGCTCCAGTAATTAATGTTTAGTTTGGCACTATGTGACACATGGAGATATTTCTACTCTTTGTAAAACTCATATGTGTCAAAATGTCTGCTGAAACGTCTGATGATGAGAATTCTATATTTACATAATGCTTTATTTCTCGTTCCACACAGCAAGATGCTACTTTTAAGGAGTCTGTAGAGATAAGCTAGTATATCCACAGAGCTTTTCCAAGGAAATTCTGTCACGTACATAGAGCTGCAGTTAGAAGACTGTAGCACAGAAGTTCTCAAGCCAAATGCGACCCTGTTATAGAATCATGTGGGGAGCTTTAACAATTTACATACCAGACTCCATCCTCATAATGCTAACCTGATTGCTCTGGGGTACACTTAGTTATTTGGGATTTCTGAAAAGTCTGCAAGTAGGTCAAAATTCAGTGAAGCCATGAGACAAAGATGGTTTTCCTAGAACATAAAGTGGGTACATGTTAGAAATAAAAATCCGAGGCCCAGGGATGGAGGGATGACTTCATGGATAAGGCATTTACTTGCAAAGCCAAAGGACCCAGGTTTGATTTCCCAGGACCCAAGTTAGCCAGATGCATGAGGGGGTGCACACATCTGGAGTTCGTTTGCAGTGGCTGAAGGCCCTGGCGTGCCCATTCTCTCTCTCTCCCTCCCTCTTTCTCTGTCAAATAAATAAATTAATTAATTAAAAAAAATAAAATCTGAGGCCCATCCCAAATGTATTGAATCAGTAACCAGGATGGGGTCATTTGAGAAGAGTTTAAGAGTGGTGGTATATTATGATTTGCCATTCCTTTCCAATAAGCAACACTCCAAGAAAGGAGTCCCTTGCCTGGCTGTTTTGTTGTAAAAGTGTCATAAGGAAGCTGAGGGGGGAGCATGGGAGGACAAGATGGAGATTATGGGAAACAGCAGCAGCATTTCCCAAGTGCACATGGCCATCACTACACGCTTCTCATAGAAGGTACGCATCTGTGATCATGCTCATAGTTTCACTCTGCTAACATTTTTAAACTATTTTATTTACATTTATTTATTTGAGAGAGAGAGAGAGACAGAGAAAGCAGCAGAGAGAGAGATTGAGAATAGGCATGCCAGGGCTTCCAGCCATTGCAAATGAACTCCAGATGTATTGGAGATGTATTGTCCACCTTGTGCATCTGGCTTGCATGGGTCCTGAGGAATCAAACCTGGGTCATTTGGCTTTACAGGCAAGTGCTTTAACTGCTATGCTATCTCTCCAGCCCCTGCTAACATTTTAAGAAATGTTTTATTTATTTATTTGCAAGTAGAGAGAGAGAAAGAAAGCATGGGTACAGTAGGGCTTCTAGCCACTGCAAATGAACTTGAGATGCATGTGCCACCTTGTTTACCTGGCTTACATGGGCACTGGGGAATTGAATCTGGGTCGTTAGGCTTTATAGACAAGAGCCTTGACCATTGAACAATTTCTCCAGCCCTCTGCTAACATTTTTTAGCCAATGTTAAGTGGCTTTCTGAAATAGAAAGGAAGTAGCTCTGGAAGTAACAAATCATTTATTCTCCCCACACTAAATTATAAGTATGAATTTTCCTTATTTTTTTTAAAAACAAAGACTACAACAGATTTTTATGTTCTTTAGTTTTGGCCTAGACCTTAGTTTTGGTCTCTTGATTCAAACTGCTTGATTTTTCTCACAGAGTAAATAAGAAACAGTGCCGTTCGCCTGGGATAGGATGCTGGTTTTCTTAATGAAAGGAGCCTTTTGTAAGGGATCTGGATCCCCCCCCCCACACACACACACACACATACTTCTGTTTGAAGAAAACAAAAGAAAAAGAAAAGCCCTCCATCTCCATTACGGCAATTGCTGAGATGAAAAACTCACCTGCATGTTTTTCCAGGCAGTTATTTCTTTGCCGGGAGCTGTTGGAGGAATTCTAGGACACCCGGGTCATCATCTCGCTACCCACTGCTGGTTGACACAACTTGTGGTGAGCACACCCCACATAGCTTCTCCCCAGGCTCAGGTGGCAGGAACTTGGCTCTCTGACTTCCTTCTAAGAGTTTGAACCTGCCAAACTTCTGAGCATGTGCCCTGACAAAACCTCTAGAGGGCTGGAGAGATGGCTTAGCGGTTAAGCGCTCGCCTGTGAAGCCTAAGGACCCCGGTTCGAGGCTCGGTTCCCCAGGTCCCACGTTAGCCAGATGCACAAGGGGGCGCACGCGTCTGGAGTTCGTTTGCAGAGGATGGAAGCCCTGGCGCGCCCATTCTCTCTCTCTCTCCCTCTATCTGTCTTTCTCTCTGTCTCTGTCGCTCTCAAATAAATAAATAAAATATTTAATAAAAAAAAAAACCTCTAGAGACGTATTTAAATGGAAGCTGACATTTTACAACTCATTCCATTGGCTTGCAGCTTCAGAACATGCTTAGCTGAAGTAACATGAGCCTGCCGTCCCCTAAGATCACAAAGGAATCTTAGATTTAAGAAAACATTCTTGGGCTGCAGAGATAGTTTAGCAGTTAAGGCGCTTGCCTACAAAGCCTAAGAACACACGTTAGAATCTCCAGGTCCCACTTAAGACAGATGCAGCATCACAAGCATGCAATGTCACACATGTGCCTCAAGGGGGCGTATGCGTCTGGAGTTCATTCACAATGGCTGAAAGGTTCTGGCATGCCTGTTCTCTTTCTCTCTCTCTCTCTCTCTCTCTCTCTCTCTCTCTCTCTCTCTCTCTCTCTCTCTCTCTCTAACAAATTAAAAAAATAAAATATTTTTAAACTTTAAAAAAATTACAATAGTTGGGCTGGAGAGATGGCTTAGCGGTTAAGCGCTTGCCTGTGAAGCCTAAGGACCCCGGTTCGAGGCTCGGTTCCCCAGGTCCCACGTTAGCCAGATGCACAAGGGGGCACCTGCGTCTGGAGTTCATTTGCAGAGGCTGGAAGCCCTGGCGTGCCCATTCTCTCTCTCTCCCTCTATCTGTCTTTCTCTCTGTGTCTGTCGCTCTCAAATAAAAAAAAAAAAAAAAAAAAATTACAATAGAAATGGGTGAAACTTCTTGTCCATTTACTTAGTACAGACTCAATATGAGGCACTAGGTGAGCAATGGTCAAGAAAGTACAGACGGGCTGGAGAGATGGCTTAGCGGTTAAGCGCTTGCCTGTGAAGCCTAAGGACCCCGGTTCGAGGTTTGATTCCCCAGGACCCACGTTAGCCAGATGCACAAGGGGGCACACACATCTGGAGTTCGTTTGCAGTGGCTGGAAGCCCTAGCACACCCATTCTTTCTCTCTCTCTCTCTTTCTCCCCCTCTTTCTCTCTCTGTCTGTTGCTCTCAAATAAATAAACAAAAAAAATTTTTTTAAAAAAAAAAGAAAGTACAGACCATCCCACTATAGAAGTCTGTCCTTTGAATGGAAGAGGGGCATGTTAACAGTAAATGTCTCCATGGTTGAGAGTGGGAGTAATTGAGGTGCATTGGGGATGGAGTCTATTCCTGAAAAGGAAGGCTGGTCAATTCTACCTAAGGTTGGAAAAGTCCTAAAGTTTTTGGTTTTGTTTTTTTTTAAGAGAAGTGATTACTACCACTTTCTCCACCAATGAAATCAATTTAATTTTAGCCATTGCTTCACATTTCAGGACATCCACAATTACTGTTATCTTAGCAAGCACCTGGACAAGAAAACGGAGCCACAGTGTTAGCAGTCAGCAGTCAGTCTCCACAATTTTAGACCTGTGCCTTGAGAGAAGCCGGGTCAATAAATCCTTGCCGAGAAAGCATGACTCTCATCCCAAGATCCAGCCACAAGGCTTAATGCGAACCAAGCTATTAGAAGTGTAAGCTTGGCGAAAGAGGTCAGGAAAAGTCAGATTCAAGTTGAACCTTAAGTTCCGTTACATGTCCCAGCTGGGCAGACCAAGTTCAATTGCCCTGACCCCTGTGAACCAGCCAGCTCTATGATTGTGTTAAGATGCCACTTCCCGGGATTGCGTGGGTCATTAGCTTTTCAAAGCTCAATTTACGTGAAGCTCTCGGGAGGAACATTTCTTGAAGAATTATTTAAGGGACTTTGCCAGATTATGGGTTTGAATGTTTTCTCCATATAGTCACATGATGTAGGTGTACCCAAAATACAGCCTATTTGTTTTAAAGATCCATGCCTCTGTCCACAAATAAATCACGTAATGGTTCCTGTGTGGCATATTTTTTTGTCAGTGGGGAAGCCTTAGATATTTGTATTAGTATTCTATAAATGTTCTAGAAAATCGCTGGTTTACCAATATCCGTTGTGAAAAATGAGTCTGTGTGGATTTCTCATTGGCATTGACTCCAAAAGCAAGTATCAAGTAAGAGCAGTGTTTTCATTTAATTTATTGATTAGATCAATATGGTTACTTGGGTGTATGCCAAAGGTTACAGTGTTATGTAACAGTTTGAATAATAATATGTAATTATAAGGTCAATATAAGCTGTCCAGTGGGAGTTTTTTATTTAGCCTAGTTTCTTCTTCAGAGAAAAAGGGATAGCTTCAGGACTGCCACAAGACAGTGGATATTTGCAACACTACAATTCATCTAAAATTTAAAATTAGCAAGATGCATACATACAACACATATCCAGGCACCAGGTTAAAATTAAAATGGGTCATTTTTAAGACTCTCAATTATTATTGTTTCTCAGATAAATGGAAATAAGGATCAATCAGCATAATAGCAATTTTTTTGGAAGAAACATTTCACATTAACATTTTTGATAAATTCTTCAGTAATTACAAACATTGCCAAAAGGCATCAGAGAAGCTCAGACACTTTAAAAAAATATATTACTTCTTGGGCTGAGGAGATGGCTTAGCGGTTAAGGTGTTTGCCTGTGAAGCCTAAGGAATCAGGTTTCATTCCCCAGGACCCACGTTAGCCAGATGCACAAGGGGGCACATGCATCTGGAGTTCCTTTGAGGTGGCTGGAAGCCCTGCAGCGCCCATTCTCTTCCTCTGTCTCTCTCAAATAAATAAATAAATTATATATATTACTTCTTATCTTTATTTTTTATTTTATTATAAATATTATATTTTAAATATAAATTTTAAATTATAAATATTATATTTTATTATAAATAAAATAAAAAAATAAGAAGAGGGGGCATGGGCATGCCAGAACCTCTTGTTGCTACAAAGGATCTTCAGACACATGCACCCCTTTGTGCATTTTGCTTCCCATGTTAACTGGGGCATTGAACCCAGACCTGCAGGTTTTGCAAGCAAGCACCTTTAGTCATTGAGCAATCTACCCAGCTCCAAGAACACATTTGACAATAATAAGGTATTACTAATAATCATGTCAGGACAAAAATCCACAGCAAATTTATACATGGTTGTACATGGCCAGAGCTTACCCAGGCATTAAGCAGACTTATATTCCATAATCAGTTTATCTCAGCACATTTAGTAGGAAGTTACAGTGCTCAAACTTCATATGTTATATGTTTCTTCCTCAGGTTTATTTTTATGGCCATAGTGGGTATTTATTCACACCCACATTGAAATTGCTCCAAACTAAAAGTCTTGTGATCATGTGTAGAGGGAACTTGTTCATGCATCTGTTTGAGTTCTGGAATAGACTCAAAATTATCTTTAGGGGAAATCTTGGCTATGTCTTCAGTTCTTGTTTAGCCCATCATGATGGGGTTGAAATGGCCACCTACTCTAGCATCTGCAAATCCATATTGCTAAGTAGAGAAGTAAATTATCAGAAATATGGTAGATTAGGAAAAACTGTGTACAAAGAACACAGGTGATCCTACAAAGAGTATGCCAAACCTCACTCCAGTTCAGATGATTATCAATACATAAATGGGGTGTGTGTGTGTGTGTGTGTGTGTGTGTGTGTGTGTGTGTCTATGTGTAAAATAAAAAACTTTGTCTGCACTCCACACACTCATTCAAGGGGATAATGTCAAACTCTGCTACTTAATTTCTTGAGAGAATTGCATATTTTATAGAATTAGATGCTGTCTGTTCATTCCTCTAAAATTAGATGTATTGTATTTTTTTTCTTTAAAATCCATGAGATAGTCGCATATCTTTGGGCCCTCATGAAATTCCTCAGATGTCCTGTGTTAACTTACTCTGCCAACAGCCTGCAGAGCAAGGTGACACCAGTAGCATTTAGTTTTTGGAGAATATTGTTCATTTTATTAACAGGCTCTCTCCATGTGGTTCTTGGACTAAGGCTTTTAGATGCTAAGTTTTGGAAACAATTCTAAAATTCACATCATGAAATGTGAATTCTGTGCCCACAGAGGATTGTTGAAACTTCCTGAGGGAGCACCGTAGTCACCCATGCTATATGGAGAGTGGTGTCTCTATCCTTGCTGGGGCGCATCTACCAAAATCTGCTTAGGTGACGTCTAACTTTAGCCTCCTCAGTTGATTTAGAAGCTGGCAATTTCTCAGCGACATCACCTTCTACTATTTTTTTTTTTTTTTTTTTATCATTCATTAAAGCATTTCAGTCCATTACCTCATGCAAACTTAACTCTTTCCTCTGGTGGCCAGATGGACTAACAGCACACAAGGCAGACAGAAACACATGACTCGCTGAAGCTATATCTGAAGGCATTTCCCAACTGTCATTGTCTTCCTATTGAGCAGTTCATTTCCTGTAAATTCCCTTTAAAAATCATTTTGGGTGGTGTGATATAACCTGATTTCTGTGACACTTGCAACTTACTATATATTCTACCTAACCATTATATAGATTTATTTTCTTCATATCTCACCCAGAATCTTCAAACAGGCTAATCTTTTGCTCTAGGGTTCCTAGAAAAGCCCAGTAACCTTATTTTTTTTTTTTCTATAACCTACAAAGTAATTTTGTGGCTTGATTTGTTTGGGCATATTTAATTATTTCAGCCAATGGAACTCTTGGAGGCCATTGCTCCAGTCTCTGCTCAAATGCTTCTGATTTGTCTCTGGACACAATGAGGCACCTCCTTGGGGAAGAGCTCACTTCTGTGGGATTGTATTTCTCCATATACTTCAGGTTTTACTATCACATTTGCAGCTAGAAAAAAAAAAATATTGTCTTCAATAACAATACAATGAGTCACGATTTTATTTTTCTTTTTTATTACCACTGGCCATTCTGGCTTTTCCTAGCTTGGGGTTAACGTTGGAGAACTGTCTTACGGTCTTATGAGCTTAATATATCATCCATTTTATTTGTAGTACCCTCTCTCTGATCTTCTTTTTTTTTTTTTTCCTTTGCTGAAACATCATCCAGCATAGGTACACAGAACGAACCAAGTGCCTGAAGCAAAGAGCCTTTCTCACGTTACTTATCTGAAAATGAAAACTATCTATCGTCTATCAACACACTTGGAACTTTTTTTGTGTGTGACACCTATTCTACACGCTAGGTGTGTGGCGGTGACCAGTTTGAGCTAAACTTCCACCTCTGTAAGTTATTCATTCCAGGGGGAGGTGACGGGGGAGGAGTCAATGAGCTGCAACAGGCCAGGAGGCAAGAGGTGCTTCAGAGGAGAACCAGACAGGCCGAAGGAAAAGTGCACCGCAGAGGCAGGAGACCCACTGCTTTGCACTGAGAGTTCAAGATTCCGGATGTCCACACACATCCTGTAGAGTGCTTGCTAGGCACATGGCCCCTAAAGCCTGCAGCCTTGCCTTGAACCCTTCATATTCATTAAGTAGTTCTATGACTCTGCTCCCTGGCTATTGCTGTATAACTAATCCCCCCCACAAACTCTTATTTGACACAATAACCATGTACCCTGTTCATGAATGTCTACCTTGGGAATTCTAACATGATAGAGCTAAGAGTGCTCATCTGTGAACCGTGGTGGTTGGGCCTTCTGCTGGGTGATGGAGCAGCCAGGAGCAGTAGCTATGGCAACGGGGGCTCATTGAGCCTCGACCTTTATCCACAGGGCTCCTGCACTTGGTCACCTTGAGCCTCTTCCCAACATGACAATCTCAAGACCATTCACACAGTATCTCTGGCCTGCAAGCACACATTTCCTAAGGCACAAGAAATAGAAATTGCCAGGTCTAGACCCAATGCTGGAAAAGTTTCACTTCGATCATATTTGATTTGTCTAAACATCAAAACATGTCAAAGAATGAACATCTTGAATCTGACACAGCTGTATAAGTTTGTCCTTGGACAAACTTCATGATTTCCTTATACCTTCATTGTCTCAGCTATTAGAATGTATAAGAACAAGATCTACCTTTATGGTTGCTAAAATGAATAAATTAATGAAAGTGTCCCTAAGACAATAAGCACTCAGTATGTATTACCTGTTCTTTTATTTATTTATGGTATTGGGGATTGAATTTAGAGCTTCTTGTATGCTAAGTAAGTGTTTTACCACTGTGATTTATTCCCAGCTCGGCCAATTGTTCTTTTAAAACCATTCTATTTATTTTTAAAAATATTTTTATTGGTTTATTTTCAAGCAGAGAGAGAGAGAGAAAGCAAAGGCACTGGGAGGGGGTGCACCATGGCCTCTTGCCTTCATAATCAAATGCCAGATGCGTGTGTCCCATTGTGCATCTGGCTTTACATGGGTATTAGGGAATCAAACCCAGACCATCAGGTTTTGCAAGCAAGTGCCTTTAACCCACTGAGCCATCTCTATCTTAAAAGCCATTTTAGTATTACCTTTGTGTACTCTCTCACCAAATAGTGAATTTGGAATGGCTGGATGTCAACACCCTGGAGCTGGGTCATATGTCACAGCAAAGAATCTGACATCTCATGGTCAGTTTTATAAGGAATGAGTGCCTCTGTCCCCCTGTTCCCCCAGGTTCCCCACTCTTAAGCACACACTAGTAAGCCCTGCAAGTTTGCTTATTCTCCCCAACGAATAGATTGGTACAGAAGTTGAAATTCGTGGTCATTTGGAAAATTGTAAGGAAGAAAATGAGGATCACAGTGCTTTGTTCATGGTGGTGGTGGCATTCTGATTTTGGCTGAAGTGGGGGGTAGCTCATAAAAGAATACAATAGTGGGCTGAGGAGGTGGCTGGGTGGCTTAGAGCACTTGCTGCCCAAGCATGAGGACATGAGTTCAGTCCTCAATATCCAAATAACAGAAAGGTGAAGGAGCCAGGCATGGTGGTACACCCCTTTAATCCCAGCACTCGGGAGGCAGGGGTAAAATGATCGCCATGAGTTCGAGGCCACCCTGAGACTACATAGGGAATTCCAGGTCAGCCTGAGCTAGAGTGAGACCCTATCTTGGAAAAAGAAAGAAAGAACAAAAAAAGGTGAAGAGCTGAAGAGATGGCTTAGTGGTTAAGATGCTTGCCCGTGAAACCTGAGGACCCATGTTCGACTCTTCAGATCCCATGCAAGCTGGACACACAGGTGATGCAAGAGTGCAAGGTGGCACATGTGCACAAGGTGGCACACACATCTGGAGTTCGGTTACAGTGGCTGGAGGCCCTGGCATGCCAATTATCTGTCTCACTGTCGCTCTCTTGCATTAAAAAGGCCCACCTGTTGGGCTTGCCTCAAAAGAAAAATCTTGAAGAAAGGTGATCATGGTCTTGCATGCCGGTAACCCACATTCTGAGAAGGTCACAGACAGGAGGGTGGCTGAGGCACTCTAGTCAGCCACCTAGCTGAGAAAAAAAAAAAAAACAACAGTGAGCTTCAGGAACAGCAAGAGATCCTGTCTCAAGAAAATGGGTAAAACAAGAAGGGCTGGAGAGATGGCTTAGTGGTTAAGGCTCTTGTCTGCAAAGCCTAAGGACCCATGTTTGACTCTGCAGATCCCACATCAGCCAGCTGCACAAAGATGAGGCAAACTCAAGGTTACACAATGCTCACTAGGTGGCACAAGAGTCTGGAGTTTGATTTCTATGACTGAGGCCATGGAGCGCCTGTCTCCTCTCTCTCTAAAAGAAACAAAAAAGTTTTAATTTCAAAGAAGGTGCTAGGCGTGGTGGCACCCGCCTTTAATCCCAGCACTGGGGAGGAAGAGGTAGGTGGATCGCCGGGAGTTCAAGGCCACCTCGAGACTATATAGTGAATTCCAGGTCAGCGTGGGCTGGAGTGAGACCCTACCTCAAAAATCCAAACAAAAATGTTTTTTAAAGAGGTAAAAAGGCAATAGAGGAGAATATGTGATATCCTGCACTCACCTCCACTTATGTGCACACAGGATATGAACATCTGTATGCACAAATTCACACGTGTGCATCACACACACACACACACACACACACACACACACAGACTAGAAGTAACTACAGGACATATAGCTGGCGGTGGAACTAGATGACTCTCTAGGGACATTCCACCAATGCTAAGGCTGCTACAACATTGAGCTCAAGCACCAGGGAGCAGGCTCGGCCACCTGTGGAGCTTTCTTTATATTTTCATTTATTTATCTGTAAGAGAGAGAGGAGGGAGAGAACAGGCGCTCCAGGGTTTCTAAGCACTGCAAAGGAACTCCAGATGCTATACACTATGCATCTGGCTTGGTCGTCAGGTTTTGTGAAAAGCATCTTAATCACCTCTACAGCCATAAGTTTTTACCATTTTTTTTTTTTTTTAATGTAGAGTCTCGCTCTAGGCCAGGCTGACCTGAAATTCACTATGTCATCTTAAGCTGGCCTCGAACTCACAGCCATCCTCCAATCTCTACCTCCCGGAGTACTGCCCTGGCTGCCCCTGGAACCTTCTATCTAGAGTGGATTAGGACCCTAGTCAGTGCCACTTTTCTTCCCAATGCTGCCGGGTGACATCATTCTTAAGTGCCATTTGGTTGCTAGCCAGCCCCCTCCTGACTGTTACTGACCCATCAGAGTTTACTGATGCCAACATTAGCAGCAAAGGAAAGTGTCACCACTGTCTTTAAGCAGCATGTGAGAAAATGTACCAGCTTCCTATCACCTCAGAGATTTTTTTCCCCCTCATGCTTCCTCCGTGAAATAGGCTGTAATCTTCTGGTTCAGTTCATCTCCTGAAGCACCCTTCAGATTCAAAATGGGGCCTCCATTTGGAGCTACATTTCCAAGAAGAGTGCTAAGTCTGCGGCAAGGTAGCCTGGGTCTCATCTCCTTTCTTTCAAGACGATAGGTACTTCACTTGAGAGGTGAGGATAAGGGATACAGGACCAGCCAAGAGTCAGGAAGCAACAGAGCCTGGTGGATTCATGGAGCTGAACTTGGCATTTTGACCACGCCAACAGAGAGTTAAACAGAAAAGTCACACTACTCAACGTCGGTATTTTTAGAGTGAGTTTGTAGCAAAGCTTTTATGGGCTCTTTAAAAAATAGCCTGAGCAAGGCATAATATTAATTACCTAAGCTTATAGCAAAAGAGAGAAATACAAATTTCCCATTAGAGAGCAAAGAATAAACAAATGATGATACATTCTACAGGGGAACAAGTGTTGATCTTTCCCTTAATATGACTTCATGTTGCAGTCAGATTCACATTGCTAGTAGAAATCACCCAACGAAGAGCAGCTTTGGAGGGGGGGGAGGGTTTATTTTGGCTTACAGACTCAAGGAGAAGCTCCATGATGGCAGGGGAAAACGATGGTATGAGCAGAGGGTAGACATTACTTCTGGCTGATATAAGGTGGACCATAGCAACAGGAGAGTGTACCAAACACTGGCATGGGGAACTGGCTATAATACCCATAAGCCTGCCCCCAACAATATACTGTCCCTAGGAGGAGGCGTTAATTTCTAATTGTCATCAACTGGGAACCTAGCATTTAGAATATCTAAGTTTATGGGGGAAACCTGAATCAAACCACCACATTCCACCCCTGGCCCCCATAAACTGATGACCATACATGATATAAAGTACAATGTATTCAGTATGACTTTAAGAGTCCCCATAGTTTGTAACAATCCCAATGATGTTCAAACATCCCCATAATCCAAGTTGTTTTTTTAATTGAGCCATAATACCAAAAAAAAAAAAAAAATCCCCCCCAAACCCACAATGGCACAGAATAAACATTTACTTTGCAAGAAATGGCATTGGGCATAGCAAAGAAATATTTAGCCAATACAAGATTGAAAACAACCAGGGCAAATATCAAACTCTGTAGCTCCAAGTCCAACAACTCTAGCCAGTAAGTCTCCAAGTCCAATAATTCTAACCAGCAATAAGTCTCTGGAGTTCCAATTCCACCCTTCTAGCTAGGCTCCTCACAGTCCTGGAAAACTTCATCTGGGATAGAAGCTCTCCTTAGCATCCATCTCATGGTCCAGTCATCTCCACTGGGTCTCCACTACAACCCAAGGTTCATCCTCATGGCTCCATGGGGTCTCCATGCAAGCATCCAGCAAACCTGCTTCACACTGCCCATGACCATTTCCAAAACACAAGACCATGTTGCAAATTCAATGACCCTCTTTCCTGCATTTCTTACACTCCACAACACCAGGTACAGCACCAATTTGTTAATCCAGGGGGGAACAAAGCAGACTTTGAAGAACAGGACACTCCTTAAGCACTCAGTCCCCTTCAAAAGAGTCTACATTCTTCCTGTTGCCCCAGCGCAGGTCAACTGGCCCAATCTCAAAGGTTGTAATCTCTCAGTGGCAGCTGAGCAGCTCACCCAAAGATTTCATTTTTCTGTGCCATATCCCTCTGCTCACACCAGTCCATTTCTACGCAAGGCAACCTTACACAACTTCTCAGGACCCGGTTATAACAACAAGCCTCTCACATAAACTGTTTGTAGCCCAGTCCAGGCAAAGCTCTTTCTCACCCTCATAAGCCAAACTTCGCACACAGTCCATAGTGCTTACTGCGTTCAGGTCTTTCAGCTCTGACCAGAACAGTCCATCAAGCTGTATTTACAGCACTGCAAGGCATCTCTTAGGCCAAAATTTCAAAACCTTCCACACTCCTCTTGAAAATCAGCTCCAAAAGTTCAAAGCCATACAGTCTGGTGTCTAGCAGCAATCCCACTCCTCAGTACCACTTTACTGTTGCAGTCAGGTTCACATTGCTGGTAGAAATCATTCAACCAAGAGCAGCTTTGGGGAAATGGCTGATTTGGGCTTACAGACTCGAGGGGAAACTCCATAATGGCAGGAGAAAATGATGGAATGAGCAGAGGGTGGACATTACCCTCTGGCCAATATAAGGTGGATCATAGCAACCGAAGAGTGTACCAAACACTGGCATGGGGAAACTGTCTATAATACTCATAAGCCCATTTCCAACAACACACTGCCTCTAGAAGGCTTTAACTTCTAATTGCCATCAGCTGGGAATCTAGTGTTTGAAATACCGAAGTTTATGGGGGACACCTGAACTCAAACCACCATATTTCATGTGCCAGTACCATTTTTTAAAACTCCACTAAAGACTAAGCTGACATCAACGTGCTAACCTTAAAATAGAGATCGAATATCCTGAAGAAAATCCATACTTTTCCCTCTATACTGCTAGTTTGAAACTGTAGGAAAAAGGAAAAGGGTGGACTATCAATATTTTCCTTAAAAGAAAGAACAGTCAATAGCTATTTTTTACTTGTAAGGCAAATACAAAATCTAGTCAATGGATATATTGGTAATCTACAATCTTTAATGCTTACTTTTCTCCAACTAAATGGTGTAGATACCTCAATTGATAGATAAATAAATAATGTGTGGAATAAATTAATATTAATTGGCATTTAGTATCTGCTGAATGTTCAAAAATGTGAAACTGGGGCTAGAGAGATGGCTTAGTGGTTAAGACACTTGCCTTTAAAGCCTTATGGCCTGGGTTCAGTTCCCCAGTACCCACATAAAGCCAGATGCACAAAGTGGCACATGTGTCTGTAGTTCATTTTCAATGGCTAGAGATCCTGGTGCACCCATTTTTCTCCCTCTCCCCCCACCCCATCCTCTCTTTCTCCCCTCTCCCTGCTTGCAAATAAATGAAATAAAAATATTTTTTAAAAATGTAAAACTGTGGGGAGACTTTAGGACCTGCATTCTTATCCCCCATGTCAGGATACCATTCTGTTAACCACCTAATTTGCTAGATAATCAAGATTAAGAATGAGGGACTGCTTTGCTGAGAGATATTTATGTACTGGCTGGGTTGTCACTAAGTGGAGATAATGTAACCACTGAGCCATCTCTCTAGCCCCGGAGTGGAGATAATTCAAATGTGCATTTTCTGAAGCTGAAGGTATAACCCACAGGATCTTAGAAGGTAACTAGTAATCAATCGTATGCCTTCTCAGCTATTCATGCTCTTTCTCTCACTATTTACAATTACTTAGCACAAAAAATAACAATTACAAAAAAATAACAATTACAGGAGAATCCCAGAGAAGATATAATTTACTATTTCCATAATGTACCATGCTCCTTAAGAAGCCACTCCAAACTGAGTAGCTTGGCAAGGACGCCTTATTTTTTCTCATGATTCCGAGTTCAGATGGATTTCTGTTTCTGTTGTCTTAAGTGTGGTTTACATTATTCATGTGTCTGCATTTGACAGAGAGCTTAGCTTCCCTCCCGCAACCTCTAGACTTTAAGTGGTCTAGCCTAAGTTACTTCACAACATAGTGTCTGCCTTCTAAAAAGAAGTGCTCAGAGATGACAATGTACAAACACTCAGCAAGCTGCCCCTTGTTTGATGATGACTAATGTACTATTGACCAGAGCAAGGGACATACTCTTCATTCCAAACAAGAAGGTCTCATGGATCCAGATCCCTGCTATGATGTTAGAAAACTGTGAGCAGCTGACAGCGTGATCAATACTGTGGAAAGATTTGTTCATCTACCAATTCTCTTCAGCCCCAAGTCTTTACGAATCTGTATCATCTCAGAATATCTCTCCTTCTGATGTTGTCAGAGGCTGGACTCCACGAAAATAGGCCCGGAGACAAGAATAATCCTATGAAAAATGTATTAGGAAAACTCACAAGATCAATACCACAAAGGCAAGGGATCGGAGCAGGATAGAACAATCCAGAAGTTGACTTCACTACAGGCCTCAGCGACCTCCCAGGGAAACAAGCTGGATGACCCTTCTTCCCCAAGCTGGACCTGAAGGGCATGCCCTTTTACCCTTGTACCTATGTTCAGAGTGCAGGCTTCTACAGGAAGGGGTGTGATCTTGAACCAGGCAAATCTTGTAGCCAGGGACATTTCGAAGAGGGCCGTGGCATGAGAGGTGTCTGCTCTTTTCATCTCCAGCAGGTAGGAAATGAGACCATCGTTCCTGAGGGAAAATCTGGCAACCTGTCCCAGGGCTCATACTTCATTCATGCAGTCATCTTGCCACAGCCTCATGGGTGAGGTACAACTTCCCCAAGACAAAGCATGAAGAAAACGACGTCTAAAACCAGACTTCAGAGACCTTGGGTTTCAAACTTGAACGTAGCAATTTTGCATCCAAAATTTCATATCAAATACATGAACTCCATACGCTGTGCCTTTTAGCTTAATGTTCAACACAATATTTTGGAAGCAGATGTGTCACAAAATACTATTGGCACAATCCAGTTGCATCTGCTAAACAGCTTTTTAGAAAATTCAACAAATTAAGATGAGTGTATTAATTTTGATGCTGACTGAATTGCTATTAAATCTTAATATAGTAGAACAGAACCTGATACTTTATGAGTTTCCTGTTCTGTCTCTATTCCACAAAGCAAGCAAACAAACAAAATATTGGCCACTGGGGATTCAGCCAGTCAGATCAATAAGCTCAGTTGTTTTGACACTAGTGACACTTTGACTTACTTTCCATTTATTAAAGATTTCACCTCAAATTGGTCGTATTAATAAACTAAAATTTGGGACTGCAGAGATGGCTCAGCAGTTAAAGCGCTTGTCTGCAAAGCCAAAAGACCAAGGTTCAATTCCCCAGGACCCACATAACAACAGATGCACAAGGTGGCACATGCATCTGGAGTTCGTTTGCAGTGGCTACAGGCCTTGGTGCACTCATTCTCTCTCTTTCTATTTGCCTGTTTCACTTTTTCTCTCAAGTAAATAAGCAAATAAAATATTTTTTTAAAAAAATTAAGTAAAACTAATAAAAATGTACATGTATATGCACCTTGCTTACTGATAATATAACTTCCTTGTCCATAACAAACATTACTAAAACCTCAAATATCACTTCAAATTCCCTTGACATTCCATTTAAATTAGCATATCAAAGCAACAACTTGAAATGTCTCAGTTTCTCTGAAATTCCCAACCTCCTGCTCAGAGTTTTTTTATTCCTAGTCAATTGAACTGAAAAGTACATACAACCCAAGATATATTCAGAGACTAGAACTGATTGCTATGACTCTACTTCTCCAACATGCATTCTATTTTTATTTCAATCAGTTCAATTCAATGAATGATTACTGGACGGTTCCTATGTGGTTGACACAGAAGTTAACATGACACAGATTTGAGCTCATAGATGTATGTAAGTGTGTGTGTATTCAGCATTCTACTTGTTAAGGATGGTAAGCTGAAACATATTGGATTGAAGTTTGTTCATCTACAAGAAATAAAAGAGCAATTGCATTTGGTTTGAGTTAATATAACAGTGCAGGCAAGGCTACTGCTTTTATAAGATTGCAAACTATCATGGGAACACAGAAGAAGGAACAGTTCATTGCAATTAGAAGAATTAGAGAAGGTTCCATGAAAGACCACAGCTTATACTTGGCAATTGAGTTTTAGCAAGGCACCTGGACGCTGTGGACAATACCACAAAGGCTGAGCCACACTGGGACTCAGAGATCAGTCTAGAAGGCTGGGAACATAAGGGGCTTTTATTTTATCTGAAAGTTCCAAATGTTCTCTGCCTGTAACTTATTTTCTACAAATGCATTTGTGTTTTCACTGGTTGACTTTGGGTTTGGGATTTTTTTATTTTTATTTTATTTTATTTTTTTAGTGGCAAAGAGCAAAACCTCCTAGAACGAAGCCTGTTTTTTACCCTCCTGTGAAAAAAGAATGTTCAACCTTTAAGCCATTATAGAAATAATATTCTGCAGTAACTGCCTAGGGAGGGGAAGGTTTTTCCTTTTTGCTACCTGGAAAAAATGCAGAGCTATATTTCAGAAAAGCAGAAGATGGATCTCAGGAAGGCACAGCATTCATTTAGTCAATAAAAACATCTTCCCACTGCTCCCACCCACATGAAACAATCAATAGGAACCAAACTTTGGCCCACGCAGACCAAAAATAGTAGGACTAAAGCAAAGAAAGACACTAGAAAATGATTTAATATAAGACCTTAATTTCATTTATAATGTTTCCCCTACACAAACCCATTTATGGAACCATTTCACATTAAAAGTAGATTCATGTCTGTGCCCCTTCATTCTTGAGACACAGAGCCAGACTCTAAAGGGTCAGGAATGAGTCATCACATAAAATGTCTAAATAACTTTTAAACATTTTTTTTGTTATTTTTCTTTATTTATTTGAGAGCAACAGAGAGAGAGAGAGAGGCAGATAGAGAGAGGGAGAGAGAATGGGCACGCCAGGGCCTCCAGCCACTGCAAACGAATTCCAGATGCGTGCACCCCCTTGTGCATCTGGCTAACGTGGGTCCTGGGGAGTCGAGCCTCGAACCAGGGTCCTTGGGCTTCACAGGCAAGTGCTTAACCACTAAGTCATCTCTCCAGCCCAAATAACTTTTAAACTGAATATACTCATAAATGATAACATTTTGGCACATTAAGTTGAATAACATGATTAAAGTGGCATCTAAGAAATATAAAGTTAAAAATGTAGTTAAAATTATACTTCTTGGGCTGGAAAGATGGCTTAGGAGTTAAGGCATTTGCCTGCAAAGCCTATGGACCCAGGTTCAAGTTCCCAGAACCTACGTAAGCCAGACACACGAGGTGACCCATGTGCACAAGGTCGCGCATGCCCACAGGACGGTGCGCACATCTGGAGTTCGATTGTAGCCAGAGGCCCTGGTGTGCCAAATCTCTCTCTCTCTGTCTCTCTCATAAAAATAAACAATAAAATTCTTTTAAAAAGATTGCACTTCCCTCTGTGAGCTGTGGTCTAAAAAATGAAAACTTCTCCAAGTCTCAATTTCTCCTTTGCTAAAATGGAGAAAATAACTAATGCCCCGTCCTATGGTGCGTTCTCAAGATCAATGACCTAACACGTAGATATTTTACAAAGTTTGTAAGTATCTTTATAAGGTAGCCATAACAGTATTTTATAAGCTTCCATACACTAGATATAAGTGACTGCCAAGAATAATTCCTTTAAGGAAATGCCCACACAGACAATCAAGGCATAAAACCATTTCTAGCTACCACTGCACAAATTCTAATGCATAAAACAAGACTAAGAAGCGAGGACTGGCTCTCTAGGCCCTCCAAAGTATTCAGTTTGTATAAATTGGAAATGCTGAGCATGGCATGCCTTCTGACAGGCTCCTTGACGGATGAACCCCTCCAAGAGCCACATGTTATTCTGTAAGCCTGCTCAAGGGATGAGTAAACTGTCGCTCTCTTCCCAGAGGTCAGCCTGGCTTGGAATCAGAAAGGCTGTGAGGTTAGCATTCACCAAGCCAGTGACCTTATCAGTGTGGCTCCCGCAGTAAAAAGCCTGGGCTGGTCAACACCGCCAGTTGTTAAAACACTAGCAATGTTCTAATTGCCGCCTGCATGTAAAAGCTGAGCTGCAATTTGAAAAGCCTAATGATAGTATCAAAGTAGGAATCACCTTCCATCTTCAACCTTTCCAATAATTGTGTCTGGCTTTCTTGGAGGTACAAGATTAGGGCTACAAAAAGTCTCAAAGCTGAGCTGAATGAAAGGAAAAAAAAAGAATATAGTCAGCCTACACTTAAAGCAATGGTACCTTTGGAATTTCTCCACCAACTGGTACAAGGGTTGTCCATTTGACAGAGATTCAAAGAATCTATATTTATGGAGTACAGCATGGTAGTCTAATACACATGTTCAATGTTTAATCATTTTACCTATCATGTCAGACATACATTACTTCATCACTTCTTTATATTAGGAACATTGAAAAATACTCTATATTGAATATATATACATATACATACATATGTATATATATTCAGTATTGAATATATACATACATATACATACATATGTATATATATTCAATTATTATTAGCTATGGGTATCCTACTTTGCTTTAAAATATTAGAACACATTTTCTCCCATCCAAATTCACCCAGTACCTGCCAACCACCCTCTCTCAATAAGGGAGCATATTTAATGTTCCCAAATGCAGCCGTTATCAAAAACAGAGGGCAGAGTCAATGAACTGTGTCTACCACACAGCATAATATTCTGGTGTATTGCCTCATTCTTTTTAATTTCTTTGTATTTTATCTATTTATTTGCGAGAGAGGAAGAGGCATAAAGAGAGAGAGAGAGAAAGGGCGTGCCATGGCATCCAGACACCACAAAAAACTCCAGACGCATGCGCCCCCTTGTGCAGCTATCTAACGTGGGTCCTGGGGAATCGAACCTGGGTCCTTTGGCTTCGCAGGCAAATGCCTTAACTGCTAAGCCATCCCTCCAGCCCTCATAGGCTCTTTTATTAACAGACATGCTCATCCAGTCCCATCCAACTCTACTGCTTCAGAAGTAAGCTAACAACATCTACTATAGGGATTTCTCTGACACCCTCTACAATAGTCAGGGTTGTATTATAGAATGAAACTCTCTACTGGAATTGGCTGTTTATAGCATTGTACGTGACCAAATTCTGAATTCATATGTTTAACGTAGCTTCATGCGCTGGAGGGAATATTGTCCCTTGTGTGTGTATATACATACGGGGAACTTCTGCCACGATGACACACTTGGCCCATCTCCTCTCACTACAGTCCTCCAGACTGGAATGAGTCAGGATAAATTAACCATTGTCATTATTCTCTTTCTCTTCACATCTGCCAGTAAGGTGAGACAGTATCATGGTCCCCGCTGCGTACTGGCAGGAGCTGGCTCCTCGGTCTGTTGTTCCCTAGAACTATTGGGGGCATTGGAGAAGAGACTCCACTGGCAAACTAATCTGGGTGATACAATCTCCAAGTAACTTCATAGCTTGTATCTTTAGCCACCAGACCCTGAGTCCATATCAATTAGTTTCAAAAGCAGTAGCAGCAGCCAGGCATGGTGGCACAAGCCTTTAATCCCAGCAGTCAGGGAGGCAGAGGTAGGAGGATCGCCATTTGATGCCGCCCTGAGACTACATAGTGAATTCCAGGTCAGGCTGAGCTAGAGTGAGACCCTACCTTGAAAATAATAAGTACAAGTAGTAGTAATGGCCAAGAAATATTTTATTAATCTCTAAGATTCCTGCATAATCACTGTATATTTAAGAAGTAAGTGGGTCTCAACTCAATGGTAAAGCCATAAGTTGTTTTTTTTTTTTTTTTTTAGGTCAATCCAGGAGAAGCATGAACAGCTTAAGTTTGAACATTTGAAAATGCAGAGGACATGGCATCATACTAGCAGAGTATCTTTTGAAGAGAAGACATTGGATAGTCACAGTATTCTTTGGCATTAACTGGCATTCATGTCCCTCCCTCTTGCCTCTCTTCATGACCCAGGAACAAGATAATTTTTATGTTCCTGGAAGTACCTGATTGTGGCCATAGTTGTTTAGTTAATAATTAATAGCCTAAACACATTGATAGGTCCATCTTGGGAAGGGAGCATGGATAAACACTAAGAGGTTTTCTCATGACAGTCAGGCTCCCAGATCAGGTATAAGGGGCTTTGTGTAGCATCAAACAAAGCAGGAAATTCCATCCCATGAAAACCACCCCTGACTGAGCTTCCCTGATAGTGAGGAGGAATGTTTCTAAAGGCTGAGGGTGAATGGGTCATTACTAGTGGGCATGACTGAGCAGCAGTGAGGATGGGGGTTCTTTGTGGAGCTGCCTGGCATCCGCCCTCAGTTATGAAAGTTGTTTAATGAAATGACTGACAACATAGGATTTTTTTGTGACTCAAGGAACTGAATTAATGCAAAGACAGTGGTTCATACTTCTCACAGGAAGTGTGAAACACCTTGACAGATTAAAGTCGCAATCAGAGGAGCAGCAATAGCAACAGCATTACCTTTATTTGAGCACTCATATTAAGGAGAATGGAGAGGCAGCATGATTTAAAAAGTAAAGGCAAGCCGAGACAGCCCTAATCATGGCATTGAGTACATCTCTCTGTGAGCTTAAAATGGAAAATTTGTGATGTAAATATTCTACTAACAAATTGAGCTGTGACATATTTTTCACAATGTATGCACAATTTAGTATATTTCTGACATTTCTATAACCTTTCCAACAGTTCCCCACCCCCTTAACATTTGGACTTTATCAGGAGAGCCACATGACCGTCCTCCTGCTGAATATCCTCCCCTTTTTATTCTCAAGTCACTGATGTGCAATTCTGTCCAATTGGATTGGAGTTGGAACCAATTATAAATATTCATTTTTAGTGTTCACACATTCCTATTATCTATTCATTAGAAAGTTGGTATTCTTTTCTGTCTTCTAGCTTTCTCATTCCATAAGTATCTACATGGTAAAGGCTCTCTACTAAAGGAATTTCCCATGATATGCTTTTTATTGTTTTTTTAAAAAAACTATTTTTTAAATTTTTATGTATTTATTTGCAAGCAGAAAGAGATAGAGAAGAGAAACACACACACATACACAGAGAGAGAGAATGCGTGTGTCAGGGCCTTCAGCCGCTGCAAACAAACTCCAGATGCATGTGTCACTGAGCATCTGGTTTTACGTGGGTCCTGGGGAGTCAAACTCAGTTTGTAAGGCTTTGCAGGCAAGTGCCTTAACTGATGAGCCATCTTTCTAACCCGAGATCTATTATTCCTGAATTCCAGATGAACTGAGATTTTATAATCTTTCCCATAGTCAATGTATTTAAATAGCTTAAATTTTCTGGAAAGAAAAATCACAATTTTTCCACACAGCCACTACTTGAGTTTGCAGCCCATAGCAGCAGTCCCTCACACTTAAAAATTTTTACAAGCTGTCATTTATAAAATGTTTCTCTACCGGGCATGGTGGGGCATGCCTTTAATCCCAGCACTCAGCACTCGGGCGGCAGAGGTAGGAGGATCGCTGTGAGGTCGAGGCCACCCTGACACTACATAGTGAATTCCAGGTCAGCATCCTGGGCCAGAGTGAGACTCTACCTCGAAAAACAAACAAACAAACAAAAACTAGTTTCTTGAAGGGGTTGAGGAGATGACTCAGCAGTTAAAGATGCTTGCTTAGCCTGCAGTCACGGGTTCAGTTCCCTAACCATCCACATATAGCCAGCTCACCAGTTTGCATTAACAAGAGAGTCTAGCAACCACATCCCTGCCCCCAACACCCATGTGCAAATACATAAATACAAGCTTCCTTGAGTCATAGACGGCTGTTTTCTAACTCCTACTCTTCATGTCCTCTAGACAACCTATAAGGAAAAAATTTAAGTAAAAAAGAAAAAAAAAAAAAGGACTCTTGCTTCTACATTTACATTATATCTTCCCACACACCTAGGGCAAAAAGTAATAAAGATTTTACATTGAGTCAACCAAAGCTAGGATCTTAGCCAAATATTTTCCCCATGAAAATTCTAAAAATTAGAATGAAATGCCAGAGTTAAAAACATATATTGCACACTTGAAACTTCTTTGAAAGATCAACCAGAGTCTGCAATAGTCCTACATAAGTTTAGTAAAATTGCTAAATAGAAAGTAGAAACTAGCTTTTATTTTTCTAATGAAACCTTGCCGTTGCGTATTTACCAAGTTTGGAAGGACTTCCTCTATCCCAATCAATTTCCTCATGTTATTTGCCAACACGCACATAAAATTACAAATTATGAGAATACTTCTTCATAAATGCATTACATATATATTTACTCTAGCAATTTTTGTTATGATTTTGGTTCTGTGGCATTGCATTTTATATGTATAATTTGTCATGAAGCCTCCATTTGGGCAAACAGGGCTGCCAGTAATTGAAATTTCTTACCACACACTGAAAATACAAAGTTAAAACCAACTGCTAATGATTCCTCTACAAACCTAAGACCTTAAAGGTCAGATATATTTTATTTTCTCCAACCTGGCCTACTAAAAAAAATAAATCATAGGTATATTTCCATCTGCAATTTAATTATCCTCTGGAGACAAGCCAGTTATGGTTGCAGGGTGCCATTTAGCAGCCTTGGAGGAATAGGAAACTCTATTTGCATTGCTTCTTTCTAACAAGGATTCAGACAGACTCTGCTTCCCCCCTCCATCCCCCAGAAAAAGGTCACAGTCTGTCATTAGAACCATGAATAAGAAATGGCAATATGAACATTTTTTATGATAAAAGTTGGAGGAACTGAAAACAAATAACGTATTGACATTTAAAGTGTGCGTTTATAAAATAAAGGGCACTCTGGCATGGAGTTAGCATCTTCTTCAGTGTGGGTTTTCATCCATTTACAGCATCTTTGGTTTGCCAGGGGCAGTAAAGGTCATCCTGTCCAAGAATCACCCAGTTCTTTGAAAACCTCCCCTGCCGTTGTGGCACAGTTTAGTCTATATTCTAACAGATCACAATTGGAGCCTGAGAAGGGCAAGCCTTCACAATTTATATTGAATCTTCCACTATGCATTGGCTGGTGTCACCTTTATTTGATTTGAACTCAAGAAAAATATATTTTCTTGTTGGTTTTATTTTGCCTTGTTTTGTTGTTGACACAGGAGTTCACTATATCGCCCAGCATGGCTTCAAACTCATCGTCCTCTTGTCTGGGTCTCCTGAGTACCGGCTTGCATGTCCAGCTATATCCTTGCCCTTGTGATTTTCTACTTGCCTCCGGATATAGTCGATGAATGCAGTGAGTTACATTAAACATAAGTATTTTGGGTCTGGATGTGAAATGGTAATAATTCTAGGATTACAGAAGTTATCCTAAATTTGATATTCACCTTAATAATCCAGGACCTCACACACATTGACCACTTATATCTAAATGCTAAAGTGTTGCCAAGCTCTCCCATACTAAGCTAAGAGAATCTGTTGTTTCTTAATTTAAGAAATATTCATTCTGCTCCTGTTGTATTCCAGATGCCACATATAAAGCATCTGTGCTACAGTGAAAAACTAGGCACAGTACCCCCAACATCAAAGAGCAAATTCAAATGGAAGAAAACGCACACACAAAGCAAAGAAAATATAAGCAATTTGCCTAAGTAGTTAAAGGAGCAACTACGTTCACTCAACCTGGCGTGACAAGAAGCCACTCCACTGGGTTGAGTTGAAAAGAATAGAAGAAGTCCACAAAATAAATAAATAAAGGAAGAAGAGAAAGAGATGTTCTGTTCTTAGGTCGTATATGTGGGTCACTTTTAGATATGAAATTGATACTAGGCATGGTCTCATATGGTTCAGTTAACCACTTGATTTTAGAGATGAAGAATTATTTATTGAAAGCCTGGGAAGATTTCTCAGTGGTTAAAGGTGATTGCTTGGTAAGCCTGCAGGCCCAGGTCTGGTCACCAGAATCCACATAAATCCAGAAGCCCAAGAGTGGTACGTGTATCTGGAGTTTGTTTGTAGTTGCAAGATGCACTGGTGCTTATGCACATGCGTGCTCTCTCTCTCTCACACACACACGCACACACAAATAAATAAACTTTTAAAAGAAGATGTTTTCTTTATAATCCTTCTTAGCAAAGGACAAACAAGGACATTGAGGCATTTGTATAGAAAGTAACTAGCCAAAACGCCCCACAAAATACATGAATAAAAACAGTAGCTGTGTAAGGTCAGATGAATCTCAACTGTTAATATAAACAAATGATGTTATTTTCACAGCACAGAGACATGCATAGGACTGAGAATTTGAATCCGTGACACTATGTCTGGGACTTTGGCCAGACTACTATGCTTCCGTGATTAGAACACGAGGCAGGTACACAAGGAGCTTTGAAATTCTGGGCCTAAGTTCCCATGAGCACGTCACAACACTATGTATTAAAATATCGGTTACTCCACTGGGGTAAAATTCTAGAATCTCTCCAAAATTTCCTGAAACCAAGCTCTGCATGAGCTACTGGCGGAAAGTGGCCAACAACATGGTGATCCAGCAGGAGTCACAGCCAACCCAAAAGCAACCAGCCTGACAAGATGTACACACCAGTGCAATGGCGGCACACAGCCTCGGTGGGTAACCAAGGGCTTTCTGATTGCCTGAGAGATTGGCTTCATGGAAAGGAACCCATGGCTGAAAATGGGAACCGAGTCAGAATTCCATGGAAATCAAGACTGTGGTCTCCAACGACAAACTCCCACTAGTCTTTGGCTAAAAAGAGGGGCCACATCCATCAAAGCCTCTCTAATGGGCTGATGAGATGGCTTAGCGGTTAAGGCGCTTGCCTGCAAAGCCAAAGGACCCAGGTTTGATTCCCCAGGACCCACGTAAGCCAGATGCACAAGGGGGCGCAGGCATCTGGAATTTGTTTGCAGTGGCTGGAGGCCCTGGCGCACCCATTCTCTCTCTCCCTCTCCTCCCCACCCGCCAAATAAATAAATTTTTTTTAATTTTATTTATTTATTTATTTGAGAGTGACAGACACAGAGAGAAAGACAGATAGAGGGAGAGAGAGAGAATGGGCGCGCCAGGGCCTCCAGCCTCTGCAAACGAACTCCAGACGCGTGCGCCCCCTTGTGCATCTGGCTAACGTGGGACCTGGGGAACCGAGCCTCGAACCGGGGTCCTTAGGCTTCACAGGCAAGCGCTTAACCGCTAAGCCATCTCTCCAGCCCATAAATAAAATTTTTAAAAGACTCTCTAAATTGACAATGCTTATCCCATTTAACAATGTTGACTTCATTCTTATTGGATAATCTGTTCTTCTTTTTCAGAAGGTAGGGAGACTCGAGGAGATAAACCACCCCTCTCCCAGCAGCCGGGACCCAGCGGAAACTACACAGGAAATGGTGGGATGAACAAGCGTGCTGCGACCACGGTGAGCCTGACAATCTGCACCAGGGCGACAGAGATAAATGCTGAAGATTCACAGCAACACATATTAAGCAGAAATCCAGACGCTCTTGAGAGCTGAACACTGAAGTAGACTTCACACCCACCACAGCTCAGGGAATTTTGTAGAAGAGGGGTGGAAAGATTGTTAGAGCC
Organism: Jaculus jaculus; assembly: GCF_020740685.1. Lineage (NCBI taxonomy): Eukaryota > Metazoa > Chordata > Mammalia > Rodentia > Dipodidae > Jaculus > Jaculus jaculus. The sequence continues at coordinate 19,608,994 of NC_059116.1, read as the reverse complement.
ACAGGTCAGGGAGAGCATACCCAGAGGCATATACCCCACCACCAACAACAACTGGCTTCTGCGTTCAAAACGCATAATCCACAACCCCATGGGGAATACCAACAACCCCACTGAGGAAGGCCCTCAGTGGAGTGGGGGCAGGGAGGAGGGAAATGATGGTGCCAACACATGATGTGTCCATGGAAAGCATATTACCAATTAAAAAAAAACCCTCCTGCCATTAAGGTTTTGGTACCTGTTTGTTTGTTTGTTTGGTTTTTCAAGGTAGGGTCTCACTCTAGGCCAAGCTGACCTATAATTCATTATGTAGTCTCAGGCTGGTCTGGAACTCACAATGATCCTCCTAACTCTGCCTCCCAAGTGCTGGGATTAAAGGCATGCATCACCATGTGGGGTGGGTGGGGCCGAGAGAGAGACAGAGAGAGAGAATGGGCATACCAGGGCCTCCAGCCACTGCAAATGAACTCCATATGTAAGCGCCACTCTGTGCATCTGGCTTTATGTAAATAAATGGAAATCGAACCTGGGTCATTAGGCTTTGCAGACAAGTGCCTTAATTGCTGAGCCACCTCTTCAGCCCTCAGGTGCCTAACATTTGAATCCCATCCTTCTTATTTTTAAACATTTATTTTTATTTTTATTTATTTGAGAGTGACAGAGAAAGAGGCAGACAAAGAGAGAGAGAGAGAGAATGGGCACGCCAGGGCCTCCAGCCAGTGCAAACGGATTCCAGATGCACGTGCCCCCTTGTGCATCTGGCTAACATGGGTCCTGAGGAATGGAGCCTCGAACTGGAGTCCTTAAGCTTTACAGGCAAGTGCTTAACCACTAAGCCATCTGTTCAGCCCCCCATCCTTCTTCTTGATCTATAATCTATCTGTATCTTTTTTTTTTCCTTCTTTTCCAAAATACAAGTTAAATTATATGATCGATGTTAGACATTTAGAAGATTCCCAAAACTCGTGCACTATGTTAAAAAGCACTCTGGACACACTTGTGGAAGAGTAAAAGCCCTAAGAGCGCACTATTTACAATATTTCAAGAGTGGGTTCTGACAGCCCACACTTCTGAGGGAAGCGAAGGCAACCCAAGTGTAAAGAGTGTGATGAAACATCGATGCAGAGACCTGGCTTTGAGCTCTAGATCGGAGAGCTTGGCAAGGACTCGTGTGTCTTCTCACCTCTGCAGAAGAGCCACATTCAAGGCTGTGTTGTGACAAATTCCCTCCCCCGTATCTAATTCCATGTACTACTGATTCATTAAATGCACTTAGTCGTATCTTTTTCCTGTTTATTCACTAAACTCGTATAAACTCCCATGTTCAAAACCCAATGGTAAACATGAAGGACAACATGCTCCTATATCTGTCAAAAAAAAAAAAAAAATCTACAAACAGGGGCTGGCGAGATGGCTTAGCAGTTAAGGATTTGCCAGCAAAGCCTAAGGACTCTGGTTGTATTCCCCAAGACCCACACAAGCCAGATGCACAAGGTGACACATGAGTCTGGAGTTCGTTTGCAGTGGCTGGGGGCCCTGGAGTGCCCATTCTCTCTACCTCTTCCTCTCTCTCAAATAAATAAATTAATTAAATATTTTTTAAATGCACAAACTTCCTTTATCACAGCACCAACAGTGATGTGACTGATGTGGAACACCTTCTCTGTGCAAGGGCCATGCTAGCTCCCTGCCACATTCTCTTTGCACCTCTCCATCATTCTGAAGAAATATAGAATTGCAACTTTAAAGATTTAGAATATAGATATTGAATTATATATATGTATATATATAATATGTAATATATATAATATATATAGATATTGAAATATAGAATTGCAACTTTAAAGATTTAGAATGTAGATATTGAATTATATATATATTATATGTAATATATATAATATATGTAGATATTGAAATATAGAATTGCAACTGGAAACAGGCCATGGGAGAAGTGAAGGTTCCCCAGTTTACACAGTAATGGAGAGTGCAGAGGGTAAAATCCAGGTTGTTTGGACTCACAAAGCAAAGTCTTGTTCTACGAAGCTGTGTTCCTGCCCTTGAACAGTATGGGTCAGCATCGTAGAGTCGGGGATTAAAGCTGAGATTTCATCGAACCCGAGCATGCTTGTGATGGATAATGAAACTGAACACCTGAGTGACTTATCCAAGTTCACAAAATAGAAAGAGACAAATCTCAAGGTTAATTCTTCCCACATTATCCTTCCATAAAATTCACTATGAAAGAACACATTAGCAAACCCAGTCATGCATGCTGTTTCCATGACACCCAGGCACTAGACAGCATATCAAGATCATATAAAGGTCTCTCCCTCTCTCTTTCTCTTTCTCTCTCAGCTTGACATCTACAACTTTGGAGTTACACTACTAAAACTAGGAATACAGGCAAAACTTGGCTATAAAATTTCTCATACAATACTGTCATTGTCATGAGACACTTTTAAAACTCCTTATTCAGTGGACTATGACATAATGTCACACTTTTTTTTTTATCAATTCCTACTTGGAAGAAAAGAGGGTGAGCTTAATGAGGTATAGGAAGCAAATCCACACGGCTCATCTTGAATCTATGGTATCGTAAGGAAGCAGAGATCTGAGGGGGCGGTGGCTCATGGGGGAGGGAGAACCAGCCTCCACCAATTCATTTTTTTCAAATTATTATTTTATCATGCAGGAAGTGAGCTTGTTGGGGTTCCATCCTGTGACCGTTCCCATGGACCGTCACCCCGTGCGCACTGAAGCACTGTTTCTGATGTCACGCTGACTGCTTCAATTTGCCAACATCACCCTGAGGTTGTTCTTTTCAGACAACGGATATATAGAGGCTGCCTCTTCTTCCCTTCCCATCCTGCTGCGGAGGCTTCCCTTCGCAAACTAACAGGCGAGGTCAAGAGCATCGCCTGCACACTGTGCCACACAAACCGCAGTTTGCAGATCGCTAGAATCGACCTCGACAACATTTCAACGCTGAGATCCACGACTCCAACCCTCCAGTTTTCCTACTGCAAGTCAACTTTCTCAGGCTTTGCATGACTTTAGTTCATTTCCTATGAATAGCTAGTCACATTTGCCAGACAGGGAAAAGATGGCAAATCCTGGATTGTTACCAAGAATATATTGATTTTTTTTCCAAATTAAGAGTTCCGTGTGAAGAGACAGTTGTGGAATCCTGAGCAGCTCACCACCCTCCTGGTTGACTGACGGCAAGGGTTAGATGACGCACGTCCATGGGGCATGGTGAGCAGATACCAACGTGGCCCTCAGGCCACCTAGGAGTTCTGTATGTTGGCTCCATTAGCTAGCTTCCCTAAGTGAAGGCTGCAAGGGAACATAAGCAGGCCCTCGACTTTTTTTGAATGATGCTTCAAAAGATGTTTGTGGTTTTTTTCCCCCAATGATATAAGTACATTTCCCAGAATTCTCTACTTTAAGACCCAGACATTGAGAGAACTAAGACAAAGAAAACATGAAAAAGTCACTCTGTTAGCAAGGTCTTGATGCAACTTCAAACGAATTTGTTCTGAATAATACATCAAGTATGTAAGAACTCAAATCTTAAGCTATCTTTTAAAGCACATCGTAAAATGCCAACCATCAAGTCAAGCAGTCATGTTGCCTCATATCTGAGGACACTGGCTATTTAAAAACCAAGTTTTTGTTTTGTTTTGTTTTGTTTTGTTTTGTTTTGTTTTGTTTTGTAGGGGGTTGTACTTTTTCGTCGAGGGCAAGTACAGAAGAGAATTCCTGATCTACCCTTTGAGCGTCACAAGGAACCTTGCTACTTTCAGATGTCCGTTCAAAGAGCTGAGCCTTTGCCTGAAGAGCCGGGGCTAATAAAGCTGCCAGAGAAGAAATAACTGGGCCTGGAGAAGCACAGTTTACTGACAGACTACAGGTCTTGAAACACACACGGACAGCCACAACAATCCCTCCCAGACAATGCTGAAGAGCGGAGGGCATTGTAATTGTGGATGTTTGCAAAGACCTGTTCTTTGCTTGAAGGCAGAAAGATACTAGTTCTTAAAGATGCTTTGAAGAAGGATCAAAAGTACTTATGGATTTTCAAAAATATATATTATTTATTTATTTAAGAGAGTGAGACAGAGGAAGAGGGAGATACATAGAGATTGGGCTTGCCCGGGCCTCGAACCACTGCAAATGAACTCTAGGATGCATGTGCCACCTTGGGCAACTGGCTTTAGGTGGGTTCTGCAGAATCAAACTCAGGTCCTTAGGCTCTGTATGCCAACACCTTAATTGCTGAGCCATCTCTCCAGCCCTATGTATGGACTTTAAATTGTGAACTGGAAGCTCAAGATATAAAACGATGAAGGGATGTCAGCCCATGACTTGACAGAGACATAAAGCATCACTACATGGTCTAGGTATACAGTAATTAACATGTGCTTCTGAATATATGTAATAACTAATTAAATAATTGGTAACATCAGACTTAGAAGTACCCATTAAAAGCCAAGTGTGGTGGCACACACTTTTAATCCCGGCACTTGGGATGCAGAGGTAGGAGAATCGCCGTGAGTTCAAGGCCATCCTGGGACTACATAGTGAATTCCAGGTTAGCTTGGGCTAGAGTGAGATCCTACCTTGAAAAACCAATGTGTGTGCGTGTGTGTGTGTGTGTGTGTGTGTATCCATTAAGGTTTCAGTCATAGGAAAGATCTTTTCAAGGTCCCTTTGAGTGACACACATCTTACAAAAGCATTTCTGGAAAGCTGTGCCTGTCGGGAAATCCCCGCTTAACCTGCGCTCCCTGTGTACTGCTAGTCTCTCCCTTTTAAAAATAAATTAGAGGGCTGGAGAGATGGCTTAGCGGTTAAGCGCTTGCCTGTGAAGCCTAAGGACCCCGGTTCGAGGCTTGGTTCCCCAGGTCCCACGTTAGCCAGATGCACAAGGGGGCGCACACGTCTGGAGTTCGTTTGCAGAGGCTGGAAGCCCTGGCGCGCCCATTCTCTCTCTCTCCCTCTATCTGTCTTTCTCTCTGTCTCTGTCTCTCTCAAATAAATAAATAAAAAATTAAAAAAAAATAAATTAGAGTTGCTTTAGAATAGAAGTAGACTGTGAATCCCTTGGGTGAACAGATTGCATCTTAGAAATCTCTCTCTCTCTCTTTCTCTCCCCATACTAAGCAATGCTCCTGGCATAGAACATATGTTCAATTAATATCTGGTAAACTTTAAAAATAGCTGCCCCATGGCAGTCTATGGAAAAACCTCACGAGGTCCTTGACTTCATTCTCACACTGTCAAAAGTGATCACAAGTTCAGTCTACAGACCTCATGGACTGGGAAATGCTATGAAAAAGGTGGGGTGGAACTCCTTTGTAGACACCCATGATTGTTTCATCAGGATGTCTGAAAGTCACAAGTTTTCCTAAATGACTATTTGCTACTTGAAGTGGTTTCTGTGAACGAATTCCCAGAAACACGGTCTTTATGCATATTGCATCCACAGGTAAATGTCTGGATAAGAGGTGACACAGGCAATGGTTTAAAGGTACCACCCAAAGTAAACCCCCTGGCCAAGCTAGCTTTCCTCGGACTGTTACCCAAACCATAGTCCTTAGATGTCCACGCTGGCCTCCTACAGCCCCAGGACAGAGTACTTTCAGTTGATATTTGAAATACCATAGGAAATTAAACATGGTCAGAGCAATGAAGACAATCCAAAACTTGCACTGACAATTTCTGAACTGGCCCAATTTTCTCTTGTTTTTCCTCATTCCTATGAGTGGACATAAAGGCTTCTAAATGTTCCTTTAGCACTGGAAATTTAGCCAATGTTTCAATATATATATCATTTCATCTGACCTTTGCCAAAACCTAGGGAGATAAAGAGGACAGCACCATTTCCGCTTTCTAATTAGAAAATCAATAGCAAGGGAAGGAGAAGAATTAATTCAGTGTCACACTCTGATGGCAAGGTGTGTCCCTTCCAACGCTGATGTCAATGCAATTAGTCTCAGAATGCTCGGAGTCCTTTGACCTATAGCTGACTAATTCAGGCCATTTGTTTAGACGGAGTAAACCAAACACTAGTTTGGGCAACAGGAAATATACATAAAGAGAGCCGCACTAAAGAAGTAAGAAAACCGCCAGGCGTGGTGGCACACGCCTTTAATCCCAGCACTCGGTAGGCAGAGGTAAGAGGATCGCTGTGAGTTTGAGGCTACCCTGAGACTACATAGTGAATTCCAGGAGAACCTGAGCTAGAGTGAAACCCTACCTCAAAAAAAAAAAAAAAAAAAAAAAAAAACTCAAAAAAAAAAAAAAAAAGAATTAAGAAAACCAAACTAGGTGATATGGTTTACACCTTTAATCCCAGGTCTCAGGAGCCTGAGGCAAGAAGATTTCTACAGGTTCGAAGCTAGTCTTGGCAACATAGTGAGCTTCAGGGCAGCCTGAACTGTAGAATAAGACCATGTCTAAACCACCAAAACAAAAACAGGAAGGAAAAAAAAGAGACAGCACCATAGTTAACACAAAAATAAAAATAACTCTTCTTGCTAAACGAATCCCCTTCCTGCTTTCATGTCTTTTTATTTTTTTATTTGAAGAGGCAGATTTTATACACACACACACACACACACACACACACATAGAGAGAGAGGGAGAGAATGGGCATGCCAGGGCCTCTAGCCACTGCAAATGAACTCCAGATGCGTGTGCCACCATGTACATCTGGCTGAGATAAGTACTGGCGAATTGAACCTGGGTCTTTAGGCTTCACAGACAAGCGCCTAAACCACTAAGCCAGCTCTCCAGCCCTCGTGTCTTTGTGTGTGTGTGTGAGAGAGAGAGACCCCCTGAGTCTTAAAATAGGGTTCCTTGCTTGAGCATGAGTGGAAGGGTATTTTCTGGAGTAGGGGGCAACTTAAACCAGTGGTCACGCCAATGAAGAACATGATTCCGCCTCCCCCAGCAGATAATAGCAGCCATGAGCTAATCTGACAGGAGCGGGGTCTTGAACACGCCCGCGCGATGCCTGATGAAATGTGGATGGGGTCAGTCTCCTGCAGAAAACAACACGGGCTGGGAGTGCATGAGGATAACGGCCATGCCATACCCAGAAGACAGCCTCCCACCGCGCTCCTCTCCACGCTTCTACGTTGACTGCAGCAGCACAAAAACAGCAGGCTTGCTCTGGACTCGCTGGGATCACTGGGAGCTGCTTTCACTTCTTGCAGCAAGCAGGCCAGACCAGAGGAGCTATAAGCAGACTAATTAAACACCAGTGACCGGGCCTGGGGAAATGGCTTAACGGTTAAGGTGTTTTTTGTTGTTGTTGTTGCTGTTGTTTTTTTGCCTGTGAAGCCTAAGGACCCTGGTTTGATTCCCCAGGGCCCACGTAAGCCAGATGCACAAGGGGGCGCATGCATCTGGAGTTCATTTGCAGTGGCTGGAGGACCTGACATGCCCATTCTTTCTCTCTCTCCCTCCCTCTTCCTCTCTCTCAAGTAAATGAATAAGTAAATAAAAACATTAAATACCAGTGACTGTCAAGCTAGTGGAAAGAAGGAGAAAGAGAGAAATTAGGCAGACATATCCTGCCAAGGTGGAGAATGCTGTGGCCAGAAGCCATAAGCTTTTGCAAGTAAATCCCAGTGCCAAGTGGGGTCACACACCCCCGCCACACACACACTAAGCCACAATTCAGGAACAAGCCTCCCAAAACAATACAGGCTATTACCAGTGTTATTGGTCGTCCATCACTTCACCTATGGCTGAAGACATGACATGTTGCAGTTGCAGAACACTGAGAAATCAATTTAGAACTGAGCTGGAAACTCCAACCCCCACCCCAGAGATTAGCACTCATAATGCTAGAAAGTGTTATTCAGGCTGCTTGGGAAGGAAACTTATCCACAGCCTAAACCAGCAGCGCACCCTGTGACCTACATAGCTGACAAGCCAGGAAAGATGTGCCTATTGGTGCAATAGTAGCTGGTCAGTTACAGAGGTGACCAAATGCTACCTCACTGTATTTGAAGCCCACTCCACATGGAGAGGAGCAGATGGAAGAACGCGTGCCTAGTTACTGATAACCGAGTCAAAAGCTGATGGCTTGGGAGGTCATAGGCCATAGGAGGGAAGCTACCACTGTTGTTTGGGTGAATGAACACATTGTGTCCCTCGAACTGCCCCTGTACATATGGTTTTGTTTATACCCATAGATCAGGGATGTTCTCACTTTCGGTTAGGGAAGTGCCAACTTGGAGATGGTGGTGAATCCTGGGGATACCCAAGATTCATCATGGTGAGAATAAGAAACAGTCCAGTGCCTAACACCAGAAAAGACATCCTTATCACACATGTCAGAGGTCAGAGAACATCACAGAGTTGATGGTGGGAAGAAAATTAGTTCTGCACTCACTGCTACCCAGTGAAGCTCCTCTTCGGAGGTGGTGGTAGACACTAAGCAAAGTGCCGAACGTGATGGGTTGTTGAGAGCTCAGCACTAAAAGAGAATTAATCTCGTTCCCCACCCTCCGAGGCCCAGAGAACCTTGCAGAAGAAGAGGCAGTGGGAATGTCAGAGGCAGAGGGTGGGAAGGAGTCCTTCAGGCTACTATCCTCAAGACAGAACCTGACCGATCTCACAACAGAGGTTGTTACCCCCACAACCCTGCACAACATGGAGCCCATCCACAATCTGGATCGAGGACTCAAAGAATGAGACATCAAAAGAGAAGGATTACTTTTTTTTTAAAAAAAAAGGGGGGGCCTCCATGGAATAAAGGTGAGGAGAAGGGATAAAAGAGAACAACGGGAGGGGAATAGGGTCAAATTCTAATGTGTTCATGTATTAAAAATGCTGAAGTTTTAATAAAAAGTGGCAAATCTAGCTAAGAACTGTGCTTGAGCCTTATCATAATTTATGTGTTAGCGTGGCGAGACCTCTGCCCAGGGGTGGGGGATCTTTAACAAAATATATTTTCAGCCATGTGTAAAGTGATGTGGATGCACTAAACGCCTCCCTTTCCAAAAAACAATAGGCACGTTCGTAGCCTTACCTGAGAAGGATGGGAACATTCAGTTACTGCCCTATGAATGAAATGAACAGTTTCACAGGTGACTGCTTTGCCAGTGGAGTAGGGCGCAGCTAAGTTCCCCATTTCCAGCTGGCCGCCTATCACATATCCAGCCATGCTCTCTGCCTACGGAAGGACTGGCCCATTGCATGGCTCTGCTCTGATCAACTTTCCTTTCCCCTTCCTTTCAGAACTCGCCCACATCTGATTTCTCTCCCACAGGAAGTGGCGAGGACACCTGGCCCGTGGCATTCAGACATCATCTTCCTCCTTGAACGTCATCTTGGAAGTGCTCTACTAGATCCAAAGGAATATGAGATTTCAGATTCTCTTGGGCAATCTCTGTCTTGTCATACCGACACCCCTCAGACGGACAGCCAAGTCTGCTATATTCTCTAGCATTACAACTCCGCTTCAAAAGGCATCTTGGGGTGGAGTTGAGAGCAGTCATAGCAGAGGGTGGAGCTTCAGGAAAAAGTGGCAACCGTCTACCGTCATAAATGAAGTAAGTATTGGTTCCAATTCCTAGTGACCATCAGTGAAGGTTATTAGACCATAGTCATATTAGAGAACAATGTGGAACAAAATGGGAAAGAACAAGACAGAAGATTAGAGGAGAGCCTCACTTTTCCAGCGTCTCTGTGGCCCAGAATGGAAATAATAGCTAAAAAAGCAGATTCTCAGTGGGGTGCAAGCCAGAGGGTACTCACTGAAGTTTGATGTTGAACGGACAGTGACTTGAAGACTCTGGTTATTGGGCTGGAGGGCTAAAAACAGCACATCAGCTCTTAGCCTCTGGCAGATGGACAGCCCAGCAGAAGGGAGGGCACCAGAATGAGAGAGAGAGAGAGAGGGGTGTAGCTGCGAAAATTGGCACAGACACACACGTGGAACACAAAGGCAGTCTGAACTTGTAGCCAACCTGGAAGCAATGCAGCAGGTGTCTCAACATCAAAGCACACTGTTAGCACCAGGAGCCATCTTGAGAAGGTCAAGCCCAAGTGTGCTGCTTTGGAAAACAAATCTCTGGATCTTTCTTTCCCTGGGAACTCACAGCAAATATTGATGTGCTGCTCAGGCAAGCGTCTATCTGTAGCCCAGTGTAACCCCAGTAGAAGGCCACTAAAGCAGGGTCCTTTAAAACAATGTGTGTTAGCCAGGCTCTGTGGCACACGCCTTTTTAAAATTTTCATTTATTTGAGAGAGCACAAGAGAAAAAGAGGCAGAGAAAGAGAGAGAGAATGGGTGCACCATGGCCTCCAACCACTGCAAACCAACTCCAGACGCATGCGCCACCTTGTGCATCTCACACACCTTTAATCCCAGCATTTTCCAGGCTGAGGTAGGAAGTTAGCTGTGAATTTGAAAACAGTTTTTGTATACAGAGTATATTCCAGGTAGGCCTAGGCTAAAGTAAGATCTTGCCTCAAAGGTTGTGGGGCGGGGGGGCATTGGTTTTTCAGGCCACAGACATGGAAGAGAATAAAGCTTGCATTCCCATTAAGATTGGCAGCTTGGTCAGGCAAGCAAGTGAACTGGTTATGTGCAGGGACTAGACCTCAGGGAAACACAGTTTTATGTGTCCCTTCTACCCAGTACAGTCTATCATCCCATCTTACGTGTGTGCTACATGGGGTGGAAGGCAAGCCTGGCGCTGGGAGGCCATCAAGTTAATTGTCCAGAATAAACTCCAGCAGAGAGAAATCTGGTACCATGACACCATGTGCTAGCAAGCAGGTAAACGAAACTGGTCCGATTGTCTACAGTTCCAAACGACTCCCACTGACATATCAGCAAGCAATGGGTAACAAAAGGAATGAAGGAAGGAAGGAAGGAAGAAAGGAAGGAAGGAAGGAGAAAGAAAGAAGTGAATATTTTATAGGCTTGAACTCTCCATCGGTTGCATTCAGGTTCGCATTGCTGGTAGAAATTTACCCAACCAAGAGCAGCTTGTGGGAAAAAGAAGTTTATTTTGGCTTACAGGCTCAAGGGGAAACTCCACGATGGCAGAGAAAATGGTGGCATCAGCAGAGGGTGGACATCAACCCCTGGCCAACATAAGGTATATCATAGCAACAGGAGAGTGTGCCAAACACTGACAAGGGGACACTGGTTATAACACCCATAAGCCCGCCTCCAACAATACACTGTCTCCAGGAGGCGTTAATTCCCAAATCTCCACCAGCTGGGAACCTAGCATTAAGACCTAACTTTATGGGGGACACCTGAATCAAACCACCACACCATCCAAACCCAACAAGGCACAGGTAGAGATGATCTATTCTTGCCCACATAGAGTCAATGATAATAATTTGTCTCTTTCTTTTTATTATGTAAAATACCATTCAGCTCTATCCGCAACTAGATCAACTTCACTGAATGCTTTGTCTTAAAAAGAAACAGAGGAGGGCTAGAGATGGCTTAATGGTTAAGGTGCTTGCCTGCAAAGCCTAAGGACCCAGATTCAATTCTCCAGGTCCCACGTATACCAGATACACAAGGTGGCGCATGCGTCTAGAGTTCGTTTGCAATGGCTAGAGGCCCTGGCACATCCTTTCCCTCTGTCTCTCCCCTTCTGTCTCTAATAAGTAAATAAAAATTTTAAAAATACAGGCTGGAGAGGCTTAGCAGTTAAGTGCTTGCCTGTGAAGCCTAAGGACCCCGGTTCAAGGCTCGATTCCCCAGGACCCATGTTTACCAGATGTACAAGGGGGCGTAAGTATCTGGAGTTCTGCAGTGGCTGGAGGCCCTGATGCACCCATTCTCTCTTTCTCTCTCTCTCTATCTGTCTATCTATCTGCCTCTTTCTCTCTGTATCTGTCTCTCTCAAATAAATAAATAAAAATTAAAAACACACAAAATTTTTAAAAACAGAGGAAATAAAAACCCCTAGACAAGATAGATACAGCTAGAGTGGCCTGAATACCCACTCCTGAATGTCCACTACCATAGTATCAGCAGAGAGAAACAACAAAAAGACTAGATGTCACATCTATGAAAGAATACCTCCTAGCTCACACCACTACCCACTGGTACCATATGCTGTTGTTGTCAAAACTAGAAGCATGACCACAGGCTTCACACCCTATCCTCTCCACTGTCTACCACACACCTGCTCTGGTGAGAGCTGGAGAGAAAGCTTGATAGTTAGCATCTAGTATGCACAGTGAAACTACACTCACCTCCGTCACCAAAGAAGTCACAGGGAAACTATAATACACAATGCAATTACAAATATATTCATTATGTCAGAACAACTTATTATGGAAGTTATCAATAAAAAGTTAAAATAAAAAAGTAGGTCACAAGAGAAATAAGTACCCCAATATTGTCCAATAATCAAGGTGATTAAACTGCTACGGTTACCACAAAAAGTATGCTTTTTTAAGAATAAATAAATAAATAAAATTTTTAAGAGAATATAGAAAATCTATTCAGTGAAATAATAGGAGAAATTTTGCCAAATCTTAGAGAAAAGATGTACATTGGATAGAGGAAACATTTAGAACATCAGATACACATAAATAGAAAATAACCTTCCCACACTGCATTATAATTAAAATAGTATGGAGCAAAGAAAATTAGTGAAAGCTGTTTGAGAGAAAGCCAACTCATCTATAAAGTTAAGTCCATTCAAATAACAGATTTTTTTAAGATAAAGAATCCTACATGATAACTAATTTCAGTTACCAATTTTATTTTTTTTTAGATAAAGAAACCAATTTTATTAGCTAAAGAAACACCTAAGATACTACAATTGAACTCGGTTGGGTATGTCCTAAGGACTGTTCCAGAAAGGATTAACTTAGGATGGAAGACTCATCTTGAATATGGGTAGCATCACTTCATGGGTCAGAGTCCCAGAGTGAAAAAAAAATGAAAGGAAAAAGACCAGTGTTCTTCTCTCCCTGCTTCCTGATCCACTGAGATATGAGCAAGTAGACTGAACCCTTATTCTAAGGCAAAATAAATCTTTCCTCTGTTATATTGTTTCTCAACAGAACTGTTGCCACAGTGATGAACTAATACAGTGCCAGAAGAAGATATGATGATGTATGTTAAGCTGTGAAAGAAAGTAACTACCTGCAAAGTTATCCATCCACATCAAAAATGAAATAAAAGCCTTCTGAGGGGGCTGAAAAGATGGTTCCCTGATTAAGGCACTTGACTACAAAGCCTAATGGCCAGCGTTCAATTCCCCAGTACCCATGTAAAGCCAGATGCACAGAGTGGCACATGCATCTTGAGTTTGTTTGCAATGGCTGTTGTCCCTGGTGTACCCATTCTCCATCTCTCTCCTTCTCTCTCTCTCTCTCTTTCTCTCTCCATCTCTCTTTTTTCTACCCCTTCTGCTTGCAAAGAAAGAAAGAAGGAAAGAAAAAAATTAATAAAACCTTCTAAGACAAGCACAAAAGAAAGGAATTTCTAACTACCATGCTAGCCTTGCAAAAGACATTAAAGTATGTCTATGCACAGAGGATACACACCACCACAAAAGCATATGAAAGAATAAATCTAACAAGAACAGTAGATAAACAATTGGGAATTAGAAAAGAATCAAATATTAGGGGGAAAACATGTAAAGAACTAGTTAATACCTTTCTGTTATAGCTTTGAATGTAAATTCTCTTAATTCTCCAACTAAAGGACACAGGATGTCTAACTATACTAAGAGACAAGATCCAATAATTTGATAACTGTAAGAAACACAAGTCATCAGTCACAATAAAGGCCCCCACATGAGAGCTACTTAGAGGAAACTGCAGACAGAGAATTCAAAAGAACGATTACAAACATGTACAAAAGACTCAAAGAGCACACAAACAAATGCCCGAATAAGTACAAAGATTACATGGACAAGTGCCTGAACAAATTCAAAAAGGACCATAAACAAAGAGCTGATGCAAATGAAGAAATCAGGCAGGGTATAAAAAATATAATTTAATAAAGGATAGAAATACTTAAAAAAATTGAAATGATGCTGGAAATGAAGGTAAAATAAGTTGCATAAATAGTTCTATGGACATCTTCACAAACTGTGTGGATCAAGTGGAGAACACAATACCAGGGCTTGAAGACATATTAGGAAAATATCAGTCAGTCAAAGTGAAGGATAAGATTTTTTTTAATTGGATTAATGGAAAATGAAATATATTTTGTATACCATGAAAAGACCATTTTTTAAAAAAAATATGGGCATAGAAGAAGGAGAAAAACTCAAAATTAAAAATTGTTTTCAATAAAATTAAATATGAAAACTTTCAATAAAATTAGATTTCCCAAATCAAGAAAAAGAGATTTCCATTGTGGCATACAGCATATCAAATAGACAGAATAAAGGGGAAAAAAAATTTTAATTCCTTTCCCATTTTATTAGAGTAAAAACACTAAGCATAAGAACAAAGAAAGTATACTGAAAGCTGCAAGAGAGAAGCATTAAATCACATATAAAGGAAAGTCCATCAGAATAACAGCTGATTTTTCAATAGAAATTTAAAAAGCAAGAAGAGCTTGAAATGGTGTATTTCAAGTTTTGAAAGACCACAGCTGCTGTTGCAGTCAGGTTCACCTAGGAACCTAGCATTCAGAACACCTAAGTTTATGAGGGACACCTGAATCAAATGACCACATTCCACCCCTGGCCCCCATAAACTGATAATCATCCAGGTTGTAAGATGCAATGCACTCAGTCCATCTTTAAAAGTCCCCATAGTTTTTATCAATCCTAATGATGTTCAAACATTCCCATAGTCCAAGGTTATTTTTAATATTTTATTTTTCTTTATTTATTTAAGAGAGAGAAATAGGCAGGGAGGGAGGGAGGGAGAGAGAGAGAGAATGGGCGCATCAGGGCCTCCAGCCACTTCAAAAAAAAATCTCCAGATATGTACACCCCCTTGTGCATCTGGCTTAGGTGGGTCCTGGGTAATGGAAATGGGTCCTTTGGTTTGACAGGCAAGTGCCTTAACCAAGAAGCCATTTCTCCAGCCCAATCCAAGGTTTTTTAACTAAGCCATAATACAAAAAAAAAAAAAAAATCCTCCCCCAAACCCATAATGACACAGAATACACACACTGCAAAAGATGGCATTGGGCATAGCAAAGAAATATTAAACCAATACAAGATTTAAACAGGGCAAACACCAAAGTCGGTAGCTCTGAAGCCAACAACTCTAGTCAGTGTCAAATCTCCAAATCTGATAATTCTAGTGAGCAACAAGTCTCTGGAGTTCCAATTCCACCCCTCCAGCCTGGCTACTCACAGTCCTGAAAAACTTCATCTGGGCAAAGCAGCTTTCCTTAGCAGCCATCTCGTGGTCCCAACATCTCCACTGGGTCTCCACTGCAATCCACGGTCCATCGTCAAAGCTCCATTGGGTCTGCATGCAGGTATCCAGCAAACCTGCTTCATACTTCCCATGGCCATTTCCAAAACACAAGACTTTGTTGCAAATTCAATGACCTTCTCTTTCCTGCATTTCTCATACTCCACAATACCAGGTGGGGTGCTAATTTGTTAATCCAGGGAGAAATAAAGTAGATTTTGAAGAACAGGGCACTCCTTGAGCACTCAGGCCCCCTCAAAAGGCTCTACATTCTTCCTGTTGCCCCAATGCAGGTCAGCAGGCCTGGTCTCCAAGGTTGCAATCTCTCAGATAATTACCGCTGAACAGGTAGCCCAAAGATTTCATTTCTGTACCATATCCCTCTGCTCACACCAGTTCATTTCTATGCACAGCAACCCTGCACAAGTTCTCAGGACATGAGTATAACAGCAAGCCTCTCACACAAACTGCTTCTAGCCCAGTCCAGACAAAGCTCCTTTTCACCCTCATAAGCCAAACTTCATAGTTAATAGTTCTTATTGCATTCAGGTCTGAGTTTGACCATAACAGTCCATCGAGCTGTACTTATAGCACTTCAAGGTATCTCTTAGGCCAAGGTTTCAAATCCTTCCACATTACACTTGAAAGTTGGCTCCAAAAGTCAAAACCACACAGTCAGGTGTCTATTAACAATCCCATACCTCTGGTACCAACTTTACTATTGCAGTCAGGTTCACGTTGCTGACAGAAAGCACTCAGCCAAGAGCAATTTGTGGGGAAAAAAAGGTTTATTTTGGCTTACAGACTCAAGGGGAAGCTCCATGATGGCAGGGTAAACAATGGCATGAGCAGAGGGTAGACATCACCCCCTGGCCAACATCATGTAGACAAGAAAGTGTGCCAAACACTGGCAAGGGGAAACTGGCTATAACACCCAAAAGTCCACCCCCCAACAGTACACTGCCTCCAGGAAGCATAAATTCCCAAATCTCCGTCAGCTGGGAACCTAGCATTCAGAACACCTAAGTTTATAGGGGACACCTGAATCAAACCATCACAGCAGCCAAACAAGATTACTACACCAAGCAAAATCATCTATTAATACTGAAGAGGAAAGAAAGATCCTCCATTTTAAAAGAAAGATAAAAGAATTTAAGACTACCTAGCCTGTGCTCCAGAAGATACTGGAAGGAATGCTTTGAACTGAAGATGAGAAGCTTTTCCAAGAAGCTACCTGGATCAAAGATCAACTATAGGACAGTTGTTAAGCAAATGAAGATTAAAACATAACACACAATGAAATCATCAACATGACAGGAATTACTACACACTTTTCAGTAACACCCCTGGATACTAATACTAATGGTCCTATTTCCCCATCAAAAGTAATAGGCTAGCAGATGGGATTAGAAGACAGGATCAACCATTTTGCTGTCTCTAAGAAACTCACCTCACCATCAAAGGCAGGCTTTACTTCGGGGAAGGTAGATAGGAAGAGATCTTCCAAGCCAATCGAACCAGGAAAGAGCATGAATTGCTCTTCTAATATGGAACAAAATAGACTTCAGTCTAAAACCAAGATGACAACCCATCAAAAAGACATTATAATTACAAACATAAAATTATAAACCAAACATGAACCACAGGTACAACAAAATCCATTAAACAAATACTACTGGATATAAAGTGTAGTAGCTTGAATTAGAAGTTCCCCATTAACTCACGGGTTTTGGATGGTTGGTTCCAAGCTGATGGTAATTCCAGAGGTGGAGATCTCTAGAGGAGGTGTGGTGTTGGGGCAGCCTTAAGAGTGTTTGGCCAGATCCCCCTTCCCAGAACTTGGCTCTATCTCTCCGGCTGCTGTTTTCTACCTGCTTTGGCAAGGGGGTGATGCCCAGCCTCTGCTCTACTGTCTTTCCCCTGACATCATGGAGCTTCCCCTAAGACTGTAATCCAAAGTTAATGACTTTCCGCCTATCAGCTGATTTTGGTCAAGTGATTTGTCCCAGAAACAATAAGATAACTGCAACATAAAATCATAAATTAACCCCAACATGGTAGTGGTGAGTGATTTCAATATCCCATTGTAACCAGTGGACAAGTCTTCAGATGAAAAATAATAAAT